>NC_069503.1:179226874-179416874 GCF_027579735.1 Bombina bombina | reverse complement strand
GTGCATGCAGCTTCATGTGAGGGGTCCTGTGGCTTCCTAAAACGGACTCTGGAAGGTTTATTTCATTGCTGAATAACTCTCAGGGAAGGTCAAAAGCCGCAGCAAGGCTGTGGCTGTGATTGTAGTGTACTAAAATTTTCTAATTGAACAAATAGCTCATTTTAAGGGTTAAAGTCTTGAAACTTTGTGTGCAATACTTTCAGGGCATTAGGACTCTGGGGTAAAAATTTTGTAAAAATCGGACATTGCCTTCATTGTTTTTCAATATAACAGAAATAAAGTGTGCCTGTTTATTATTTAAAGGGACAGTAATGCTTTTCTTTAAAAACGCTTTTATTGCATTATTAGCCTGCCAAATTCTGTCTAACATGTCTATACCTTCAGATGGCTTATGTTCTGTGTGTATGAAAGCCAAGGTGGTTCCCCCAATTAATGTTTGTGCAAATTGTGTCATAGCGTCCAAACAAAGTATGGACAGTACTGCCACATTGAATAAGATTGCCCAAGATGATTCTTCTAATGAAGGTAGTAGGGATAGTTCCTCATCCTCTCCTTCTGTGTCAACACCAGTTTTGCCCGCGCAGGCGATACCTAGTACATCTAGCGCGCCAATGCTTGTTACTATGCAACAGTTAACAGCAGTAATGGATAATTCAATAGCAAATCTGTTATCCAAACTGCCATCCTACCCTAGAAAGCGCGACAGCTCAGTTTTAAATACAGAAGATGAGCAGGTTGGCGCTGAGGACAATTTATCAGTTATACCCTCACATCAATCTGAATTGGCAGTGAGGGAGGGCCTGTCTGAGGGGGAAATTTCTGATTCAGGAAAAGTTTCTCAGCAGGCAGACACTGATGTCGTAAAATTTAAATTTAAGTTAGAACATCTCCGCGCCCTGCTTAAGGAGGTCCTAACTACTCTTGATGACTGTGATTCTTTGGTAATTCCAGAGAAATTGTGCAAGATGGACAAATTCTTAGAGGTCCCGGTGCACGCTGATGCCTTTCCGATACCCAAGCGAGTGGCGGATATAGTGACTAAGGAGTGGGAAAAGCCAGGTATACCTTTTGTTCCACCTCCTATATTCAAGAAAATGTTCCCCATTGTTGACCCCAGAAGGGACGCATGGCAAACGGTTCCTAAGGTTGAGGGGGCAGTGTCAACGTTAGCTAAGTGCACAACTATTCCTATTGAGGACAGTTGCGCTTTTAAAGATCCTATGGATAAAAAATTGGAAGGATTGCTAAAAAAGATATTTGTTCAGCAAGGCTTCCTGCTTCAACCAACCTCGTGCATTATTCCTGTCACCTCGGCAGCGTATTTTTGGTTCGAGGAACTAGAAAATTCGCTCCAAAAAGAGACTCCATATGATGAAGTCATGGACAGAATTCACGCACTAAAGTTGGCTAATTCCTTTATTTTGGATGCCGCTTTCCAATTGGCTAAGTTAGCGGCAAAAAATTCAGGGTTTGCAATAGTGGCGCGCAGATCGCTTTGGCTAAAATCCTGGTCGGCGGATGTGTCATCCAAGAATAAATTGCTTAATATTCCTTTCAAGGGTAAGACCCTTTTCGGGCCGGAATTGAAAGAGATTATTTCAGACATTACTGGTGGGAAGGGACATGCCCTCCCACAGGATAGGCCTTTCAAGGCTAAGAATAAATCTAATTTTCGTTCCTTTTGCAATTTCAGGAACGGACCGAATCCTAACTCTGCGGCCTCCAGACAAGAAGGCAACTCTTCCCAGCCTAAGCCAGCATGGAAACCATTGCAAGGCTGGAACAAGGTTAAACAGGCCAAGAAGCCTGCTGCTGCTACCAAGACAGCATGAAGGGGTAGCCCCCGATCCGGGACCGGATCTAGTAGGGGGCAGACTTTCTCTCTTCGCTCAGGCTTGGGCAAGAGATGTTCAGGATCCCTGGGCACTAGAAATAGTATCTCAGGGGTATCTTCTAGAGTTCAAGGAACTTCCTCCAAGGGGAAGGTTCCACATGTCTCGCTTATCTTCAGACGAGATAAAGAGACAGGCATTCTTACATTGCGTAGGAGACCTATTAAAAATGGGAGTGATAAACCCAGTTCCAACAGCGGAACAAGGTCTGGGTTTTTACTCAAACCTGTTTGTAGTTCCCAAAAAAGAGGGAACTTTCAGGCCAATTCTGGATCTAAAAATTCTAAACAAATTCCTCAGAGTTCCATCATTCAAAATGGAAACCATTCGGACAATTTTACCAACAATCCAGGAGGGTCAATATATGACTACCGTGGACTTAAAGGATGCCTACCTGCATATTCCTATCCACAAAGATCATCATCAGTTCCTGAGGTTCGCCTTCATGGACAAACATTACCAGTTAGTGGCTCTTCCGTTCGGTTTAGCCACTGCTCCCAGAATCTTCACAAAGGTGCTAGGGTCCCTTCTAGCGGTTCTACGACCGAGGGGCATTGCTGTAGCACCTTACCTAGACGACATTCTAATCCAAGCGTCGTCTCTTTCCAAAGCAAAGGCTCATACAGACATTGTTCTAGCCTTTCTCAGATCTCACGGGTGGAAGGTGAACGTAGAGAAAAGTTCCCTGTCTCCGTCAACAAGAGTTCCCTTTTTGGGAACAATAATAGATTCTTTAGAAATCAAGATCTTCCTGACAGAGGTCAGAAAGTCAAAGCTTCTAAATGCTTGTCAAGTTCTTCACTCTATTCTTCAGCCTTCCATAGCTCAGTGCATGAAAGTAGTAGGATTGATGGTTGCAGCAATGGACATAGTTCCTTTTGCTCGAATTCATCTAAGACCATTACAACTGTGCATGCTCAATCAGTGGAATGGGGACTATGCAGACTTGTCTCCCCAGATTCAAGTAGACCAGGTAACCAGGGATTCTCTCCGCTGGTGGTTGTCTCACGATCACCTGTCTCAGGGAATGAGTTTCCGCAGACCAGAATGGGTCATTGTCACGACCGATGCCAGTCTCTTAGGCTGGGGTGCGGTCTGGGACTCTCTGAAAGCTCAAGGTCTATGGTCTCGAGAAGAGTCTCTTCTCCCGATAAACATTTTATAACTGAGAGCGATATTCAATGCGCTCCTGGCGTGGCCTCACCTAGCAAAGGCCAAATTCATAAGGTTCCAGTCGGACAACATGACGACTGTAGCGTAGATCAATCAGGGGGGAACAAAGAGTTCCTTAGCGATGAGAGAGGTATCCAAGATCATCAAATGGGCGGAGGATCACTCCTGCCACCTATCTGCAATTCACATCCCAGGAGTGGACAACTGGGAGGCGGATTATTTGAGTCATCAGACTTTTCATCCGGGGGAGTGGGAACTCCACCCGGAGGTTTTTGCCCAGTTAACTCAACTATGGGGCATTCCAGATATGGATCTGATGGCGTCTCGCCAGAACGCAAAGGTTCTTCGATACGGGTCCAGATCCAGGGATCCCAAGGCGACACTGGTGGATGCATTAGTGGCGCCTTGGTCGTTCAACCTAGCTTATGTATTTCCACCGTTTCCTCTCCTTCCCAGGCTTGTAGCCAGGATCAAACAGGAGCAGGCCTCGGTGATTCTAATAGCCCCTGCGTGGCCACGCAGGACTTGGTATGCAGACCTGGTGAATATGTCATCGGCTCCACCATGGAAGCTACCTTTGAGGCAGGACCTTCTAGTACAAGGTTCGTTCGAACATCCAAATCTAGTCTCTCTCCAACTGACTGCTTGGAAATTGAACGCTTGATTCTATCTAAGCGTGGGTTTTCAGATTCAGTCATATATACTGTGGTTCAGGCCAGAAAACCTGTAACTAGGAAGATTTACCATAAGATATGGCAAAAATATATCCGTTGGTGTGAATCCAAGGCTATTTTTGGGAGAAAGGTTTTGCAAGCCGTGGTGCCTTCCGTTTAGGTAACCTGGTTTGCTCCCTCCCTTCATCCGTGTCCTAAAGCTTTGGTATTGGTTCCCACAAGTAAGGATGAAGCCGTGGACCGGACACACCAATGTTGGAGAAAACAGAATTTATGTTTACCTGATAAATTTCTTTCTCCAACGGTGTGTCCAGTCCACGGCCCGCCCTGGTTTTTAACCAGGTTTGAAAAATTTCTTTCTTTTTACACTACAGTCACCACGGCACCCTATGGTTTCTCCTTTTTCTCCTAACCGTCGGTCGAATGACTGGGGGGCGGAGCCAGAGGGGGAGCTATATGGACAGCTCTTGCTGGGTGCTCTCTTTGCCATTTCCTGTAGGGGAAGAGAATATCCCACAAGTAAGGATGAAGCCGTGGACCGGACACACCGTTGGAGAAAGAAATTTATCAGGTAAACATAAATTCTGTTTTTGTTTGCATTTTTTCCCATTCCTGAAACTGTCATATAAGGAAATTGATATTTTGCTTTATATGTTGTTTTTTCTCTTACATTTGCAAGATATCTCAAAACTGTTCCTGTATCAGAAAACACTGTTGGATTCCTGCTGACTGATATCAGTCCTACCAAAGCTAAATTCATTTATTTTAATGTTATGAATTTTTATCTTTAGCTATGGTTTGTAATAAGTTATCATGATAAATTTTTACATGCAGAAAAAATGACTATAAGTATTAATGCATTGTCTATTGCTATTCTTTTAACATTTAATTTACAAGATATACCTGGGAATTTATAAGAATATTTTTCTGATTCTTTTCTGAAGGCTTTGTCTGCCAAAAAAAAAAATTTCTCATTTAGTTGATGAATTTTCAAATGACCGACAACATACTGAATTATCCTTCTCTGATGATGATTTATCTCATTCAGAATATCCTTCATCAGATATTGACACTAACAAATCTACTTTTCTCTTGTTAAGTGTGTTCAGTCCACGGGTCATCCATTACTTATGGGATATATTCTCCTTCCCAACAGGAAGTTGCAAGAGGATCACCCAAGCAGAGCTGCTATATAGCTCCTCCCCTCACATGTCATATCCAGTCATTCTCTTGCAACCCTCAACAAAGAAGGAGGTCGCGGGAGGAGTTGGAGTTTTTACTTAATTATTCTTCAATCAAAAGTTTGTTATTTTAAATGGCACCGGAGTGTGCTGTTTTTCTATCTCAGGCAGTATTTAGAAGAAGAAACTGCCTGCGTTTTTCTATGATCTTAGCAGGCGTAACTAAGATCCACTGGCTGTTCTCGACATTCTGAGGAGTGGGGTAACTTCAGAACATGGGAATAGCATGCGGGGTCCCCCGCAAATGAGGTATGTGCAGTACAATATTTTCTGGGAATGGAATTGACTAAGAAAACACTGCTGTTACCCGTATGATGTAAGTACAGCCTTAAATGCAGTAGTAGTGACTGGTATCAGGCTGATGAATGTATGCACAGTAGAGTTATTTTCTAGGGACTAGAATTTGACTGAGAAAATACTGTTAATACTGAAATAATGCTTAAGCCTTATCTGCAGTGGAAGCGACTGGTAGCAGGGTTAGTGATAACTTTGCATGACATTAAAAGAAGTTTGTTTTTAAAAAACGTTTACTGGCATGTTATTCGTTTTGTGAGGTACTTTGGTGATAAATCCTTTTGGGCATGAATTTTTTCTTTTTTTCCACATGGCTAACGTATATTTCTGCATAGAAACCGTTATATCAGGTCTCCCACTGTTGTAAATGAGCGGGAGGGGCCTTTTTTAGCGCCTTGTTGCGCAGTTAAAATTCTAGCACAGTCTTCCTGCTTCTTCCTCCTTGATCCAGGACGTCTCTAGAGAGCTCAGGGGTCTTCAAAATTCGTTTTTGAGGGAGGTAATCAGTCACAGCAGACCTGTGACAGTGTGTTAGACTGTGATAAAAACGTTTAATATTAATTTGATATCCGTTTTTTTGGGTACTGAGGGGTTAATCATCCTTTTGCTAATGGGTGCAATCCTCTGCTAATTAATACATTTAAAGAATTGTTGACTATAACTGAATTAGTTCTTTGTTATTCAACTGTGTTTTTTAAAAGCGCTGCAGCGTTTTTTATATTGCTTGTGAACTTATTGAAAGTAATTTCCAAGCTTGCTAGCTTCATTGCTAGTCTGTTTAAACATGTCTGATACAGAGGAATCTGCTTGTTCATTATGTTTAAAAGCCGATGTGGAGCCCAATAGAAATATGTGTACCAATTGTATTGATATTACTTTGAATAAAAGTCAATCTGTACCGATAAAGAGATTATCACCAGACAACGAGGGGGCAGTTATGCCGTCTAACTCTCCTCACGTGTCAGTACCTTCGTCTCCCGCTCGGGAGGTGCGTGAGATTGAGGCGCCAAGTACATCAAGGCCCTTACAAATCACTTTACATGATATGGCTAATGTTATGAAAGAAGTATTATACAATATGCCCGAGTTAAGAGGCAAGCGCGACAGCTCTGGGTTAAGGACAGAGCGCGCCGATGACACGAGAGCCATGTCTGATACTGCGTCACAATTTGCAGAACATGAGGACGGAGAGCTTCATTCTGTGGGTGACGGTTCTGATTCGGGGAGACCGGATTCAGAAATTTCAAATTTTAAATTTAAGCTTGAGAACCTCCGCGTGTTGCTAGGGGAGGTGTTAGCGGCTCTGAATGATTGTGACACGGTGGCAATCCCAGAGAAATTATGTAGGCTGGATAAATACTACGTGGTACCGGTGTGTATTGACGTTTTTCCTATACCAAAGAGGCTTACAGAGATTATTAGCAAGGAGTGGGATAGACCCGGTGTGCCTTTTTCCCCTCCTTCCGATATTTAGTAAAATGTTCCCTATAGACGCCACCACACGAGACTTATGGCAGACGGTCCCTAAGGTGGAGGGAGCAGTTTCTACTTTAGCCAAGCGTACCACTATCCCGGTGGAGGATAGCTGTGCTTTCTCAGATCCAATGGATAAAAAATTAGAGGGTTATCTTAAGAAAATGTTTGTTCAACAAGGTTTTATATTACAGCCTCTTGCATGCATTGCGCCTGTCACTGCTGCAGTGGCATTCTGGTTTGAGTCTCTGGAAGAGGCGATTCGCACAGCACCATTGGATGAGTCTTTGAGCAAGATTAGAACCCTTAAGCTGGCTAATGCGTTTGTTTCGGATGCCGTAGTGCATTTAACCAAACTTACGGCTAAGAATTCCGGATTCGCCATACAGGCACGCAGAGCGCTATGGCTTAAATCCTGGTCAGCAGATGTAACTTCTAAGTCTAAACTACTAAACATTCCTTTCAAAGGGCAGACCTTATTCGGGCCCGGCTTGAAGGAAATTATTGCTGACATTACTGGAGGTAAGGGCCACACCCTTCCTCAGGACAGGGCCAAATCAAAGGCCAAACAGTCTAAATTTCGTGCCTTTCGTAATTTCAAGGCAGGAGCAGCATCAACTTCCTCCGCTCCAAAACAGAAAGGAACTACTGCTCGTTACAGACAGGGTTGGAAAGGCAACCAGTCATGGAACAAGGGCAAGCAGGCCAGAAAGCCTACTTCCGCCCCTAAGACAGCATGAAGTCAGGGCCCCCTTTCCGGAGATGGATCTAGTGGGGGGCAGATTTTCTCTCTTCGCCCAGGCTTGGGCAAGAGATGTACAGGATCCCTGGACGTTGGAGATTATATCTCAGGGATACCTTCTGGATTTCAAAACTTCTCCTCCACAAGGGAGGTTTCATCTGTCAAGGTTATCAACAAACCTAGTAAAGAAAGAGGCATTTCTACAATGTGTACAAGACCTCTTAGTGATGGGAGTGATCCACCCAGTTCCGCAGACGGAACAGGGGCAAGGGTTTTATTCAAATCTGTGGTTCCCAAGAAAGAGGGAACCTTCAGACCAATCTTAGACTTAAAAATCTTAAACAAATTCCTAAGGGTTCCATCGTTCAAGATGGAAACCATTCGGACCATCCTACCCATTATCCAAGAGGGTCAATATATGACCACAGTGGATTTAAAGGATGCCTACCTTCACATACCGATTCACAAAGATCATTATCGGTACCTAAGGTTTGCCTTTCTAGACAGGCATTACCAGTTTGTAGCGCTTCCCTTCGGGTTAGCTACGGCCCCGAGAATTTTTACAAAGGTTCTGGGCTCACTTCTGGCGGTACTAAGACCACGAGGCATAGCGGTGGCTCCGTACCTAGACGACATTCTGATACAAGTGTATAGTTTTCAAAATGCAAAGTCTCATACAGAGATAGTTCTAGCATTTCTGAGGTCGCATGGGTGGAAACTGAACGTGGAAAAGAGTTCTCTGTTACCACTCACAAGGGTCCCTTTTCTAGGGACTCTTATAGATTCTGTAGAGATGAAGATTTACCTGACGGAGTCCAGGTTATCAAAGATTCTCAATGCTTGCCGTGTCCTTCACTCCATTCCAAGCCCATCAGTAGCTCAGTGCATGGAAGTAATCGGCTTAATGGTCGCGGCAATGGACATTGTGCCATTTGCGCGCCTACATCTCAGACCGCTGCAACTATGCATGCTAAGTCAATGGAACGGGGATTACTCAGATCTGTCCCCTTTGCTAAATCTGGACCAGGAGACCAGAGATTCTCTTCTCTGGTGGTTGTCACGGGTTCATCTGTCCAAAGGAATGACTTTTCGCAGACCAGATTGGACGATTGTAACAACAGATGCCAGCCTACTAGGCTGGGGAGCAGTCTGGAACTCCCTGAAGGCTCAGGGATCGTGGACTCAGGAGGAGAAACTCCTCCCGATAAACATTCTAGAATTAAGAGCAATATTCAATGCTCTTCTAGCTTGGCATCAGTTAGCAACACTGAGGTTCATCAGATTTCAGTCGGACAACATCACGACTGTGGCTTACATCAATCATCAAGGGGGAACCAGGAGTTCCCTAGCGATGTTGGAAGTCTCAAAGATAATTCGCTGGGCAGAGTCTCACTCTTGCCACCTGTCAGCGATCTACATCCCAGGCGTGGAGAACTGGGAGGCGGATTTTCTAAGTCGCCAGACTTTTCATCCGGGGGAGTGGGAACTTCACCCGGAGGTATTTGCTCAACTGATTCATCGTTGGGGCAAACCGGATCTGGATCTCATGGCATCTCGCCAAAACGCCAAGCTTCCTTGTTACGGATCCAGGTCCAGGGACCCGGGAGCGGTGCTGGTAGATGCACTAGCAGCCCCTTGGGTTTTCAACAGAGCTTATGTGTTTCCACCTTTTCCGTTGCTACCTCGACTGATTGCCAGGATCAAACAGGAGAGAGCATTGGTGATTCTGATAGCGCCTGCGTGGCCATGCAGGACCTGGTATGCAGACCTAGTGGACATGTCGTCCTGTCCACCATAAAAATTTACCACAAGATATGGCGTAAATATTTTTATTGGTGTGAATCCAAGAGTTACTCATGGAGTAAGGTTAGGATTCCTAGGATATTGTCTTTTCTACAAGAGGGTTTAGAAAAGGGCTTATCCGCTAGTTCACTAAAGGGACAGATTTCTGCTCTGTCTATTCTTTTACACAAGCGTCTGGCAGAGAAACCAGACGTCCAGGCCTTTTGTCAGGCTTTGGCTAGGATTAAGCCTGTGTTTAAGTCTGTTGCTCCTCCGTGGAGCTTAAACTTGGTTCTTAAAGTTCTTCAGGGTGTTCCGTTTGAACCCCTTCATTCCATTGATATTAAGCTTTTATCTTGGAAAGTTCTGTTTTTGATGGCTATTTCCTCGGCTCGAAGAGTCTCTGAGTTATCTGCCTTACATTGTGATTCTCCTTATCTGATCTTTCATTCAGACAAGGTAGTCCTGCGTACTAAACCTGGGTTTTTACCTAAGGTTGTTTCTAACAGGAATATCAATCAAGAGATTGTTGTTCCATCTTTATGTCCTAATCCTTCTTCAAAGAAGGAACGTCTTTTGCATAATCTAGACGTGGTCCGTGCCCTGAAGTTCTACTTACAGGCAACTAAAGATTTTCGACAAACTTCTTCTCTGTTTGTCGTTTACTCTGGACAGAGGAGAGGTCAAAAGGCTTCGGCTACCTCTCTCTCTTTTTGGCTTCGTAGCATAATATGCTTAGCCTATGAGACTGCTGGACAGCAACCTCCTGAAAGAATTACAGCTTATTCCACTAGAGCTGTGGCTTCCACCTGGGCCTTTAAGAATGAGGCCTCTGTTGAACAGATTTGCAAGGCTGCAACTTGGTCTTCACTTCATACTTTTTACAAATTTGACACTTTTGCTTCTTCGGGGGCTGTTTTTGGGAGAAAGGTTCTACAGGCAGTGGTTCCTTCTGTTTAATGTTCCTGCCTTGTCCCTCTCATCATCCGTGTACTTTAGCTTTGGTATTGGTATCCCATAAGTAATGGATGACCCGTGGACTGAACACACTTAACAAGAGAAAACATAATTTATGCTTACCTGATAAATTTATTTCTCTTGTAGTGTGTTCAGTCCACGGCCCGCCCTGTCTATTTGAGGCAGGTTCTAAATTTTAAATTATAACTCCAGTCACCACTGCACCCTATAGTTTCTCCTTTCTTGTCTTGTTTCGGTCGAATGACTGGATATGACATGTGAGGGGAGGAGCTATATAGCAGCTCTGCTTGGGTGATCCTCTTGCAACTTCCTGTTGGGAAGGAGAATATATCCCATAAGTAATGGATGACCCGTGGACTGAACACACTACAAGAGAAATAAATTTATCAGGTAAGCATAAATTATGTTTTTTACTTTTAAATAGAGTACATTCGTTCTTTGTTGAAAAGGTGTTGATTATTTTGGATATTGAGGAGACTAGTCTTCTTGATTTTAAGGCTAGCTAACATTTAAATTTTGCTTATTAACCTCCTGTGGTTACTTCAGAGGTTTTTTTTCCAGTTCCTAATTCTGGGGAATGGAATAGGCCTGGTACTTCTTTTATTCCTTCTTTAAGGTTTTAAAATTGTATCCTTTGCCAGCAGTTATTTTAGAGTTTTGGGAAAAGATCCCCAAAGTTAATGGGGCTATCTCTACTCTTGCTAAACGTACTACTATTCCTATGGAAAATAGTATTTATTTTAAAGATCCTTTAGATGGGAAACTTGTATCTTTTCTAAGGAAATTTTATTTATTTTCAGGTCCTTTTCTTAGGCCTGCAATTTCTTTGGCTGATGTTGCAGCTGTTTCATCTTTTTTGGTTGGAAACTTTAGCGCAACAAGTATTGGTTTATGATTTGTTTAGCATTGTTAACTTGA
This sequence comes from Bombina bombina, assembly GCF_027579735.1. Taxonomy (NCBI): domain Eukaryota; kingdom Metazoa; phylum Chordata; class Amphibia; order Anura; family Bombinatoridae; genus Bombina; species Bombina bombina. Next base: position 179,405,707 of record NC_069503.1, on the reverse strand, counting down.
TTCAACATGCTAATAATTTCATTTGTGATGCCATTTTTTTTATATTAGCAAAGTTAAATCTAACTTTGTCACTTAAATCTTGGAATGCTGATTTGATTTCTAAAATCCAGATTTCTATTTTTCTTTCCTTCCAAGGTAATAAATTATTTGGTTCACAGTTGGATTCAATACTTTCAACTGTTACTCTGGGGAAGGGAGTTTTTTTGCTTCAAGATTAAGTTCTAAGCTTATATTAGTTTTTGTTCTTAATGAGGAACAGAAACCTAATTCTTTCCCAAGTAACATGTTTCTTATTGGAAGCTTTCTTTAAAATGGAATGAATTCAAGCCATTTAAGAGATCAAAGCCAGCCCCCAAATTCGCATGAAGGTGCGGCCCTTATTCCAGCTTAGCTGGTAGGGTGCAGGTTAAGATTTTTCTAAAGTTGTTTGGTTCAATTCGGTCCAAACTTCTTAGATTGGGGTACAGAATAGGATTCAGAGTAAGACCACCTGTGAGAAGTCTTTCTCTTGTAAGGTGTATCCAGTCCACGGATTCATCCTTTACTTGTGGGATATTCTCCTTCCTAACAGGAAGTGGCAAAGAGAGCACACAGCAGAGCTGTCCATATAGCTCCCCCTCTAGCTCCACCCCCCAGTCATTCTCTTTGCCGGCTCTAAGCAACAGGGTCCATCTCGGAAGGGTAAAGTGAATGTGGTGTTAGATTTGTAGTTTTTTGTTCTACAAGCAAAAGTTTATTTTAAATGGTACCGGTGTGTACTGTTTACTCTCCAGCAGAAAAGAGATGAAGATTTCTGCAGAGAGGAAGATGATTTTAGCATGTTGTAACTAAAATCCACTGCTGTTCCCACACAGGACTGAGGAGTACAAGAAAACTTCAGTTGGGGGGAACGGTTTGCAGGTTAGGCTGCAATAAGGTATGTTCAGTCATTTTTTTCTAGACAAGACTGTGATAATGCTAGAAAAGGACTGATAAGATCCCCATGAGGGAAGGGTAAGCTTTATTCAGAGACTAAGTATGGAATTACAAGCTTATATAACAGGGATAATTTATGCTGGTTGACACTATTTTATGGCAAGTTGACACTTTTTTATGGCAAACGGTTTTTACTAAGAAAAATCGTTTTTTTAAGACACTTTGAAGGTCCCTTTGGGTTTCTTCAGGGGTTGTTACCCACATGGCTAAGATTATAACTCTTAGGAGTGTTTTCTTAGGCCTCACAGCACCGGAGTAAGGTGGGAGGGGCCTAATTTCGCGCCTCAGATGCGCAGTTAGTTTGACTAGATCTTCAGGCTGTGTTCACATGGAGGCTCCTGCTACAGTTTGAGGACCCATAAGAAGCTTTTTCCCCATAAATCTGACTCCTTAGGGAAGGTAGGGCCACAGCAGAGCTGTGGCAAGGTGCTAAAGTTGTTTTAACCGGTCTGTTAGCTTACTATTGATCCGGTTTGGGCATTAAGGGGTTAATCGTTTTTTCTTGCTAGTTGTACAATCTTACCAATGCTTTAGGTACATACTGTGAAAATTTCAAAAAGTTTGGTGCATTTTTCACTGTTTTGGAAAATTGTGTGCCCTTTTTATCTCTTAAAGGCACAGTAACGTTTTTTTGCAAAGTGTGTTTTTGCTTGATTAAAGTGATTTCTAAGCCTGTTTGTCTTACTACTAGTCTGTTAAACATGTCTGACACCAAGGAAAATCCTTGTTCAATGTGTTTAGAAGCCATGTTGGAACCCCCTCTCAAAATGTGTCCCACTTGTGTTGATATGTCTATACATTTTAAAGACCATATTGTTGCACTTAAAAATGTGCCCCAAGATGATTCTCAGACAGAAGGTAATGAGGTTAGCCCGTTGACCTCTCCCCAAGTGTCACAACCAGTTACGCCCACTCAAGCGACGCCTAGCACCTCTAGCGCGTCTAACTCTTTTACCTTACAAGACTTGGCGGCAGTTATGGATAATACCCTCTCAGTATTTTTATCTAAGCTGCCCGTGTTACCTGCAAAGCAGGATAGCTCTGTTTTAAGAACAGATTATGAGCATTCTGACGCTTTAGTAGCCATATCCGATATACACTCACAACGCTCTGAAATGGGGGCGAGAGATGTGCTGTCTGAGGGAGAAATTTCCAATTCGGGAAAGGTTGCTCCTCAGACAGACTCTGATACTTTGGCTTTTAAATTTAAACTAGAACACCTCCGCTTATTGCTCAGGGAGGTATTAGTTACTCTGGATGACTGTGACCCTTTGGTGGTTCCAGAGAAATTGTGTAACATGGACAAGTACCTAGAAGTTCCTGTTTACACTGATGTGTTCCCGGTCCCTAAGAGGATCGCGGATATAGTAACCAGGGAGTGGGATAGACCAGGTATTCCGTTTGTCCCCCCTCCTGTTTTTAAGAAAATGTTCCCCATATCTGACACCACGCAGGACTCGTGGCAGATGGTCCCTAAGGTGGAGGGGGCTGTTTCTTCACTTGCTAAACGCACAACCATACCAATTGAGGACAGTTGTGCTTTTAAAGACCCTATGGATAAAAAAATTAGAGGGTTTACTTAAGAAAATCTTTGTTCATCAAGGTTTTCTTCTCCAACCTATAGCGTGCATTGTTCCTGTAACTACTGCAGCTGCTTTCTGGTTTGAGGCGCTGGAAGATGCGCTCCAGACGGAGACCTCATATGAGGACATTATGGACAGTATTAAGGCCCTTAAGCTGGCTAATTCTTTTATCACAGATGCCGCTTTCCAACTAGCTAAGTTAGCGGCAAAGAATTCAGGTTTCGCCATTCTGGCGTGCAGGGCGCTATGGCTAAAGTCCTGGGCGGCCGATGTGTCGTCAAAATCCAAACTACTGAACATCCCTTTCAAAGGAAAGACCCTTTTCGGGCCTGAATTGAAAGAGATTATCTCAGAAATCACTGGGGGAAAAGGCCATGCTCTCCCTCAGGACAAGTCCTTTAAGACTAAGAACAAACAAAATAATTTTCATTCCTTTCGAAATTTCTGGAGCGGTCTCGCTTCATCCTCCCCTGCTGCATAGCAAGAGGGTAACACTTCACAACCCAGGGCAGCTTGGAAACCTTACCAGGGCTGGAACAAGGGTAAACAGGCCAAGAAGCCTGCAGCTGCCTCCAAGACAGCATGAAGGGGTAGCCCCCGATCCGGGACCGGATCTAGTGGGGGGCAGACTCTCTCTCTTCGCTCAGGCCTGGGCAAGAAACGTACACGATCCTTGGGCCTTAGAGATTGTATCCCAGGGATATCTTCTAGAATTCAAGGACTCCCCTCCAAGGGGAAAGTTCCACATTTCTCGTCTGTCTACAGACCAGACAAAGAAAGAGGCGTTCTTACGCTGCGTAGAAGACCTACATACAATGGGAGTGATCCACCCAGTTCCAATTGTGGAACAAGGGCTGGGTTTTTACTCAAATCTGTTTGTGGTTCCCAAAAAAGAAGGAACTTTCAGACCAATCCTGGATCTCAAAATTCTAAACAAATTCCTCAGAGTCCCATCATTCAAGATTGAGACCATTCGGACAATATTACCAATGATACAGGAGGGTTAATTTATGACTACCGTGGATCTAAAGGATGCGTATCCACATATTCCTATCCACAAAGATCATCACCAGTTCCTCAGGTTCGCCTTTCTGGACAAGCATTATCAGTTTGTGGCTCTTCCTTTCGGGTTGGCCACTGCTTCCAGAATTTTCACAAAGGTGCTAGGGTCCCTTCTGGCGGTTCTAAGACCGCGGGGCATAGCAGTGGCGCCTTACCTAGACGACATCTTAATTCAGGTGTCGACTTTCCAAAGAGCCAAGTCTCACACGGAAATTGTTTTGGCCTTTCTGAGGTCTCACAGGTGGAAGGTGAACATCAAAAAGAGTTCTCTCTCCCCCCTCACAAGAGTTCCATTCCTAGGAACCCTAATAGACTCGGTAGAAATGAAAATATTTCTGACGGAGGTCAGAAAGTTAAAACTCTTAACTACTTGCCGAGCTCTTCATTCCATTCCTCGGCCGTCTGTAGCTCAGTGCATGGAGACAATCGGACTAATGGTAGCGGCAATGAACATAGTCCCTTTTGCACGGATACACCTCAGACCACTGCAACTATGCATGCTCAAACAATGGAATGGGGATTATGCAGATTTGTCTCCTCAAATACAGTTGGACCCTGAAAGCGCAGGGCTTATGGTCTCGGGAAGAAGCTCTTCTCCCGATAAACATTCTGGAACTGAGGGCGATATTCAACGGTCTTCAGGCATGGCCTCAGCTAGCTGCGGCCAAATTCATCAGATTTCAGTCGGACAACATCACGACTGTAGCATACATCAACCATCAAGGGGGAACAAGGAGTCCCCTAGCAATGATGGAAGTAACCAAAATAATCAGGTGGGCGGAGGATCACTCTTGCCACCTCTCAGCAATTCACATCCCAGGAGTAGACAACTGGGAAGCGGATTTTCTAAGTCGTCAGACTTTTCATCCGGGGGAGTGGGAACTCCACCCGGAGGTATTTGCCCAGCTGACTCAGCTATGGGGCACTCCAGAATTGGATCTGATGGCGTCCCGTCAGAATGCCAAACTTCCTCTTTATGGGTCCAGGTCCCGGGATCCCCAGGCGGTGTTGATAGATGCTCTAGCAGCGCCTTGGTCCTTCAATCTGGCCTATGTGTTTCCACCATTTCCTCTCCTTCCTTGTCTGGTTGCCAGAATCAAGCAGGAGAGGGCGTCGGTGATTCTAATAGCACCTGCGTGGCCACTCAGGACTTGGTATGCAGACCTAGTGGACATGTCCTCCGTTCCACCACGGACTCTGCCAATGAGGCAGGACCTTCTACTTCAAGGTCCTTTCAAACATCCAAATCTAATTTCTCTGCGTCTGACTGCTTGGAGATTGAACGCCTAATTCTATCTAGCGTGGTTTCTCTGAGTCGGTTATCGATACCCTGATTCAGGCTAGAAAGCCTGTCACCAGGAAAATCTACCATAAGATTTGGCGAAAATATCTTTGTTGGTGCGAATCCAAGGGTTACTCATGGAGTAAGATTAGGATTCCCAGTATATTGTCCTTTCTCCAAGAAGGATTGGAGAAAGGATTATCAGCTAATTCCTTAAAAGGACAGATATCTGCTTTGTCTATTCTTTTATACAAACGTCTGGCAGAGGTACCAGACGTTCAAGCGTTTAGTCAGGCTTTAATCAGAATCAAGCCTGTTTATAGACCTGTGGCTCCGCCATGGAGTCTGAATTAAGTTCTTTCAGTTCTGCAAGGGGTTCCGTTTGAACCTCTACATTCCATAGATATTAAACTTTTATCTTGGAAAGGTTTGTTTTTGGTAGCTATCTCTTCTGCTCGTAGAGTTTCAGAGTTATCTGCCTTACAGTGTGACTCACCTTACTTGGTGTTCCACGCAGATAAGGTAGTTTTGCGTACCAAACCCGGTTTTCTTCCTAAGGTTGTGTCTAATAAGTATATTAATCAGGAAATTGTTGTTCCTTCTCTGTGTCCTAATCCTTCTTCGAAGAAGGAACGTCTGTTACACAATCTTGATGTGGTTCGTGCTTTAAAGTTTTATTTACAATCAACTAAGGATTTCAGACAAACAACTTCATTGTTTGTCATCTATTCTGGTAAGAGGAGAGGTCAGAAGGCGACTGCTACCTCTCTTTCCTTTTGGCTGAAAAGCATCATCCGTCTGGCCTATGAGACTGCTGGCCAGCAGCCTCCTGAAACAATTACTGCTCATTCTTCCACATGGGCTTTTAAAAATGAGGCTTCTGTTGAACAGATTTGTAAGGCAGCGACTTGGTCTTCGCTGCATACTTTTTCCAAATTTTACTAATTCGATACTTTTGCTTCTTCTGAGGCTATTTTTGGGAGAAAGGTTTTACAAGCAGTGGTGCCTTCCGTTTAAGGTACCTGTCTTGTTCCCTCCCTTCATCCGTGTCCTAAAGCTTTGGTATTGGTATCCCACAAGTAAAGGATGAATCCGTGGACTGGATACACCTTACAAGAGAAAACAGAATTTATGCTTACCTGATAAATTACTTTCTCTTGTGGTGTATCCAGTCCACGGCCCGCCCTGGCTCTTAGTCAGGTAGATTTTTGGTCTAAACTACAGTCACCACTGCACCCTATGGTTTCTCCTTTTTCTTCCTAACCTCCGGTCGAATGACTGGGGGGTGGAGCTAGAGGGGGAGCTATATGGACAGCTCTGCTGTGTGCTCTCTTTGCCACTTCCTGTTAGGAAGGAGAATATCCCACAAGTAAAGGATGAATCCGTGGACTGCATACACCACAAGAGAAAGTAATTTATCAGGTAAGCATAAATTCTGTTTTTTTATCTCTCACATATTCTAGCTATTCCAGTAAAGGCTCAGACTTTCCTGAAGTGTGTTTCAGACCTGGAGTTATCTGGGGTATTCATACCTGTTCAGTTTCAGGAACGGGGTCTGGGGTTTTGTTCAGAACTATTTATTGTCAGAAAGAAAGAAAAACTTTGAATTATCATGTTAGAGTACCATCTTTCAGAATGGTGATTATAAGGTCTATTCTGCCTTTTGTTCAGCAAGGGCATTATTTGCCTACAATAGACTTACCGGATTCATATCTTCATATTCTGTTTTCATTCAGATTATTTTCATTTTCTGAGATTCTCTTTTTTAGACGAGCATTACCAATTTGTTGCTTTTCCTTCTGACCTAGCGACAGCTCTAAGAATTTTTTCAAAGGTTCTCAGTGTTTCCTTATTTGGACGATATCGTGGTACTTGCTCAGTCTTTTCGTTCTGCAGAATCTTATACGATTCAACTTCTGTTGTTTCTTCAAAGACATGGTTGGAGGATCATTTTATCAAAAGCTCCTTGATTCCTCAGACAAGGGTCACCTTTTTTAGGTTTCCAGATAGATTGTGTCAATGTCTTTGTCTCTAACAGACAAGAGACAATTTATATTGGGTTCAGCTTGTCGGAACCTTCAGTCTCTATTATTTCCTTCAGTAGCTATATGCATGGAAATTTTAGGTCTCATGACTGCAGCATTGGATTTGATTCCCTTTGCTCATTTTCATATGATACCTTTCCAGTTTTTAATGCTGATTTAATGGTGCAGGGATTATTCTAGGATATCACATTTAATATCCTTGAATCCCAATATTTAACTATCTCTGACTTGGTGGTTAGATCACCATCGTATAGTTCTATGGGTCTCTTCGGTTCATCCAACCTGGACCATGATCACAACAGATGCAAGTCTTTTAGGTTAGGAAGCTGTCTGGGGATCTCTGACAGCACAAGGGGTTTGGAAATCTCAAGAGGCGAGATTACCATTCAATATTTTAGAAACTCTGTGCGATTCTCAGAGTTCTTCAGTTTTGGCTTCTATTTGAAGAGAGAGATGTTTATTGGTTTTCAGACAGACAATGTCACAACTGTGGCGTATGTCAATCATCAGGGTGGGACTCTAGTCCTCAGGCTATGAAAGAAGTATCTCGGATACTTGCTTGGGCAAAATCCAGCTCCTGTCTAATTTCTGTGGTCCATATCCCAGGTATAGACAATTGGGAAGCGGATTATCTCTGTCATCAAGCTTTACATCCGGGAGAATGGTCTCTTCACCCAGATGTGTGTTTTCAAATTGTTCAGATGTGGGGGCTTCCAGAAATAGATCTGATGGCATCTCATCTAAACAAGAAACTTCCCAGGTTCCTGTCCAGGGATCCTCAGGCGGAAGCAGTGTACGCATTGACACTTCCTTGGAGTTATCAACCTGCCTATATTTTTCCGCCTCTAGTTCTTCCAAGAGTGATTTTCAAAATCATCATGGAGCAATCGTTTGTGCTGCTGGTGGCTCCAGCATGGCCGCTCAGGTTTTGGTATGTGGATCTTGTTCAGATGTCCAGTTGCCAACCTTGGCCACTTCCATTAAGGCCAGACCTTATATCTCAAGGTTCGTTTTTCCATCAGGATCTCAAATCATTAAATTTGATGGTATGGAAATTGAACGCTTAGTCATAGAGGTTTCTCTGACTCAGTGATTATTACTATGTTGCAGGCTCGTAAATCTGTGTCTAGAAAGATTTTTTTATAGAGTTTGGAAGACTTACATTTCATGGTGCTCTTCTCATAAATTCTCTTGGTATTCTTTTAGAATTCCTAGAATTTTACAGTTTCTTCAGGATGGTTTAGATAAGGGTTTGTCTGCAAGTTCTTTGAAAGGACAAATCTCTGCTCTTTCTGTTCTACAGAAAAAATGCTAAACTTCCTGATATTCATTGTTTGGTACAGGCTTTGGTTCGTATCAAGCCTGTAATTAAATCAATTTCTTCTCCTTGGAGTCTTAATTTGGTTTTGAAGGCTTTATAGGCTACTACGTTTGAGCCTTTGCATTCTCTGGACATTAAATTGCTTTCTTGGAAAATGTTGTTCCTTTTGGTCATCTCTTCTGCTAGAAGAATTTCTGATTTATCTGCTTTTTCATGTGAGTCTCCTTTTCTGATTTTTCATCAGGATAAGGCGGTTTTTGTGGACTTCGTTTAAATTTTTACCTAAAGTTGTGAACTCCAACAACATTAGTAGATAAATTGTTGTCCCTTCTTTGTGTCCTAACCCTAAGAATTTTCTGGAGAGATCCTTACATTCTTTGGATGTGGTAAGAGCTTTGAAATATTATGTTGAAGCTACTAAAGATTTCAGAAAGTCTTCTAGTCTATTTATTATCTTTTCTGGTTCTAGGAAAGGTCAGAAGGCTTCTGCCATTTCTTTGGCGTCTTGGTTAAAGCTTTTGATTCATCATGCTTATTTAGAGTCGGGTAAATCCCCGCCTCAGAGGTTTACGGCTCATTCTACTAGGTCAGTTTCCACTTCCTGGGTTTTTAAGAATGAAGCTTCTGTTGATCAGATTTGCAAAGCAGCAACTTGGTCTTCTTTGCTTATTTTTACTAAATTCTACCATTTTGATGTTTTCTCTTCTTCAGAAGCAGTTTTTGGTAGAAAAATACTTCAGGCAGCTGTTTGTTTGATTCTTCTGCTTATAATTTCAGTTTTTTTCATTATAAGATTAAAACTTTTGATTTGGGTTGTGGATTAATTTTTCAGCGGAATTGGCTGTCTTTATTTGTATCCCTCCCTCTCTAGTGACTCTTGCGTGGAGTTCCACATCTTGGGTATTTGCTATCCCATACGTCACTAGCTCATGGACTCTTGCCAATTACATGAAAGAAAACATAATTTATGTAAGAACTTACCTGATAAATTCATTTCTTTCATATGGGCAAGAGTCCATGAGACCCACCCTTTTTATGGTGGTTATGATTTTTTTGTATAAAGCACAATTATTCCAATTCCTTGTTGATGCTTTTGCTCCTTTCTTATCACCCCACTTCTTGGCTATTCGTTAAACTGAATTGTGGGTGTGGTGGGGGTTGTATTGATAGGCATTTTTGAGGTTTGGGAAACTTTGCCCCTCCTGGTAGGAATTTATATCCCATACGTCACTAGCTCATGGACTCTTGCCAATATGAAAGAAATGAATTTATCAGGTAAATTCTTACATTATGTTTTTACATATGCAAATATATACAAATATCCCAAAACCCTTTTCCTGTTCCAATCACTTTGGATAAAGGGTTTTGTACCTGTACTTATTTACATTGAAAAATGTAGCATTGATGGTATGTGGTATTAACACCAAATCTTTTTATAGCATCAGTGTTTTAAAATGACAAGAATTATAAACCATGGTTACCAATATTTCACTAAAATTCCATTACTTAAAGGGACATATCCCCTTCCCCCCCAAAAAAAAAATAATACATGATTCAGATGGTCTGTACATTTTTAAAATCTATTTTATTTCCTGTGGCATGGAGAGTCCACAACTTCATTCCAATTACTAGTGGGATATTCAACTCCTGGCCAGCAGGAGGCAAAGAGCACCCCAGCAAAGCTGTTAAGTGTAACTTCCCTTACCCATAATCCCCAGCCATTCTCTTTGCCTCTGTCAATGGAGGATGTGCAAAGATGGTGTCTGAAGATATATAATCCTTTTATGGGTATTTTTCCCTGCAAGCAAGGATTGGGGTCTAGCTGTGTCCACGTCAATCTCTTTAGTAAGAGTAGTGGTGGCTTTTAGCAGTTAGAAGGCGGTGAGGGTAGTCTTTGCTTTACTTCTAGCACGTTTGCTACCCCTTTGCAGAAAGCAAGTGTTGGTTACTCTGTTCTTTCTTTTACTACAGGTAAATGACAGGGAGTGGAGTAACTGTCACACCTAGGTAGCTGTTATATGCCCTGCAGCTGGATCCACAGGCAAGTGCCTTTGCCTTTTAGGTACTGAAGGACAGCACTTTAGAGGTTAACCCACATGTGGATCTTTTTTTGGAAATAGTTATCCTTTATTTGGTTAAGGGTACATTTTATGAGCAGTTTTACTGGCACTTTATCTGTCAAGAGGTTAATGCTTCTTGTCATTAAATTTTAACACATATATGTGAGAGACTTGGCTGGAGGGTTATTAAGGGATTTTTACTTTTCCCTTTATTTATAGAGCAGATAAGCTATGACAGAGAGGTTATGGAAGGAAAGGGATCTAAAGGACCTTTTACTTTAAGAGCTGTTTGGAATTAACGCTCGCTTGTAATGGCGCAGTTTCATTTTTCCAGCCGCTCACGTGACATCTGCACTTCCTTTATATCATAGCGGAGCTTAGTGAGTCTAAAAGTGTCGACTTTGTGGCTTGTACTCGACGAATGGATCGTCTGCCAAGAGGAAAGGATCTCTACAGGAGAGCCTCGCTTTCTCTTGCTTGTGGGTTATCAATTCCCATCACGTTGGGAGCCTCAGGCAGTCTGAGGTTGATTTAAATGGTGACAGTTTTTCCTTTGCCTTAAGGATATTAAGTTTGTTTGTGATAAAACATTTATTTTTGTGCTCTATCGTTCTGTGGGAACAATTTATTTAAATTCTAAATTTGCCATATTTAGTGAGACCTGATGTCTGTAACTATGGACTCAGAACAGGATCAGTCAATTTCTATGTATAAATGCTTACTATGTTTAGAGGCCCAAATTGTCCTGCCTATGCAATTTTGTTCCTCATGCTTAGCTAAGACTCTTCCTATTGTATCTCAGGATAATGCTGTTTGGGATATGCCACAGGTTTCTACCCAGATGTCCCAAGCCTTAATAGTTTCACATGCAGTGCCCTGCAGTTCCTCTAAGCCTCCTGGGTGTGTTAATATGCCAGGAGATTTTTTTTTGCTTCACAGATAACTTCTGCGGTGTCTGCAGCTTTATCTGCTTTCCCTACTTCGGGTAAGCGTAAGAGAAAATCTAGACATATTTCTGCTAGTAAGGTTTCTGACCCCTCTAAATCTGCATTGGTCAACCTTTCTTAAATGTCTGATGAGGAGGATACTTCAGTAGCTTCTGAAGGTGAGACCTCAGACTCTGACACAATGGGGAAAAATCTTCAGAATCTGAAGAAGTTAATTTCAGATTTAAGCTTTAATATCTCGGGTTGCTACTGAAGGAGGTACTAGCTACTTTGGACTACTCTGAACCTTCGGTTGCTGTCAACCCTGAAAAGTCTTCTAAACTTAATAGAGTTTGATCTGTGAATGTTTTTCCTGTTCCAGACAAGATGTCTGAAATTATAGCTCAGGAATGGGATAAGCCAGGGGTTCCTTTTTCCCCTTCCCCTGTTTTTAAAAAGTTGTTTCCTGTTGCTGACTACATTTGTGACTTATGGTGCACTGTGCCTAAAGTAGAAGGAGCTATCTCTACTCTAGCCAAAATAACTACCATTCCTATAGAGGATAGTTGTTCCTTTAAGGATGCTATGAATAAGAAGCTAGAGGCTTACTAAAAAAAAATGTTCATCCATCAAGGATTACAGTGGCAACCTGAGTGCAGCATCTTATTGGTGTGACTCCTTGTCTGATCTGATATCAGAGAAGACTACGATAGAGGAGATCTAAGATAGGATCAAAGCTCTTAAACTGACCAATACCTTTATCTGTGATGCTAACATGTATGTAATTAGACTGGGAGCTAAGATGTCTAGCTTTACTGTTCTAGCTCGCAGAGCTCTGTGGTTAAAATCCTGGTCTGCTGATGTAACTTCAAAAGCCAAGCTTTTGTCTTTACTTTATAAAGGTAAGACTTTATTTGGACCTGGTCTGACGGAAATTATTTCTGAAATTACGGGTGGAAAGGGATCTTTCCTTCCTCAGGACAGGAAGAACAGACCTAAGGGTCGCCAGAATTCTAATTTTTGCTCCTTTCATAACTTTAAAGGACAGAGGTTTTCCAAACCAGAGCAAGCCAAGACTTCTTTGAGGTCCAGTCAGCCTTGGAATAAGGGGAAGCAAAACAAGAAGCCTTCCTCTGACTAAATCAGCATGAAGGGTCCGCCCCCCGATCCAATTTTGGATCAAGTGGGGGGCAGGCTTGGATACGCAATGTCCTAGATCTGTGGGCTGCTGACATAGTATCCCAGGGTTAAAAAATAGGATTCAAGTCTTGCCCTCCAAGGGGCAGATTTCTCCTGTCAAGCCTATCTACAAACCAAGTAAAGAGGGAGGTCTTCTTAAATTGCGTAGAGGACCTATCCTACCTGGGAATTATTGTTCCAGTCCCACTAGAGGAACAAGGTCAAGGATTCTATTCAAATCTATTTGTGGCTCCCAAAATGGAGGGAACTTTTTGTCACATCCTAGACTTAAAGTGCCTCAACAAATTCCTCAGGGTTCCGTCCTTCAAGATGGAAACTATTTGTTCCATTGGTTCAGGAAGGTCAGTTTATGACAACCATAGACCTGAAGGACACGTATTTACATGTTCCCATTCACAGGGATCATCACCAGTTTTTAAGGTTTGCCTTTCGGGATAAGAATTTGTTGCACTTCGTTTGCTCTTGCCACGGCTCCCAGAATATTCACAAAGGTTCTGGGGCCTCTATTGACAGTGATCAGATCCCAGGAAATGGCTGTGGCGCCTTATCTAGATGACATATTTGTTCAGGCGTCATCTTTTCAACTAGCAAAATCTCATACAGAGATGTTGTCTTTTCTACGTTTCCACGGGTGGAAAGTGAATCTGGAAAAGAGTTCTCTAGTTCCACCTACAAGAGTGTGTTTCCTAGGGACAATCATAGATTCCCTGTCCATGAAGATTGTCCTGACGGACATCAGAAAATCCAAACTTCTTGCCTTTCTCTCAAGTGTGCTATTCGTCCTTCAGTGGCTCAATGCATAGAGGTGATTGGTCTGATGGTGGCTTCCATGGACATCATTCCTTTTGATCTGCAACCGCTGCAGCTTTGCATGCTCAGTGTCATGATTACTTAGTTCTTTGCCCTATCCTTTACACAGGCATGTCCTTACACACTTTAATAGCTCCTCCCTTCTAGGGAGTTTAAATTCCCACACTAATTCCTACCAAATTGCTTGATTATTGAATCCAGCTTTCTTACTCAATCCTACCTACCTCTAATCTCAGAAGCCAGACCGATAGTGAGACTCTGCAGCACTCAGGACCGGAACCAGCAAGCGGTGACGTCACACGCCATCGCACATGCTGCCTGTAACGGATCCTGCAGGGGAACAACTTCTATCTTGAATACCGGTCACCTACTACTCTAGCTGTTTCAAAAACATTTGCGCACTCCTCATTTGAATATCGGTAAGTTCCGATATCTTGTTCATGCTGATTCCTCTCTCTCACTGTGCCTCGCAATATAGACAGGTTGCCTTAGCTACTCAGTCTTTTTTTACCTTGTATGCCAGATTAACCTGTTAGTTGTCTTTATACCAAACCTAATACTGCCCTTAAGTTTTTCACAGACCCATGCCTGATTTATGCCAAATACTAGATTATGTAGCACATAACTTACTTATACTAGCTGCTAGTTATATCATTCTTGCAATTGCTGTTATTTATATCTCTTGGAACCATATTGTCAATACTGAGTAGAGCTAACCGCTCTGTGGTCTCAGCCATTGACATACTGATCCTCAAATTAAATGTGCTCAGTATCCCACGATTCTGCGTTATTGCTGCCTCCATACACCAAAGCAGAATCTCAGATACACTCACAACATTCCTATCTGCAGTTGTGGTCCTAAAATTCCTTCTCTCCTTCACAGGGTTGAGATTATTTTCAACAGGCTGACAATAATAATCAAGCCTTACTATGGACCCAGCAGCCCTACTATCTCATGTAGAAAAGTTAACTCAAACTGTAGATAACCTGACTAAGGGTTTGAGTACATTACAGTTAGAAAACACTGCTCTGAAACAATATATTAATGATAAATTTGATACATTTACTACACGTATTGGCTCTAATGAACCCCAACCTAATCCTCCACAAACATTTAGTGGAATAAGAACAGAGTTCAGGGAATTTAGAAACTCTTGCTTCCTATACTTCCAACTAAAACCTAAGACATATTTTAATGACCGTTTGAAGGTTGTTACCACAATCTCTTACTTACGTGGGGAACCACGCATATGGGCAAATATGTTTTTTGAGACCAACGATCCCTTGCTTTACTCCTTAGATCAGTTTTTTAAGGCAATGGGACAGCTTTATGATGATCCCTACAAACAGCTGTCTGCTGAGACAGCAATGAGGTCTCTGAGACAACATAAAAGGCCTGTGGAGGATTACATCGCAGAGTTCAAAAAATGGTCCCCTGATACACAGTGGAATGACCTCTCTCTGCGCAACCAATTTCGCCTAGGTCTCTCAGATACACTCAAAGACGAGCTAGCCAGACACACTCTCCCAGATACCCTAGAACACCTGATAGATGCAAGCATCACTTTAGATAGACGCATCAGAGAAAGACGCTCAGAAAGGTCACACACAGAAACAACTATAAAACATATTGCCCAAACAACTAATACCATACCTCCACAAAGACCACCTACAAAGCCTACAGAAATTCCTATGGAACTGGGTTTCATCAGAGGCCCACTAACTCAACAAGAGAAATTAAGAAGAAAAGCCCTAGATCTCTGTATGTATTGTGGAGGCATTGATCACACTGTAAAGGACTGCATTCAACTACAGCGCAGGAAGGGTAAGCTTAAAACCACAAAAATATGTTTATCTGCTAAACAAATACAGTCTAATCACTGCTCCCTTCCTATCTTATTACAGTGGGATCAGCAACGACTCAACTCCCAAGCAATTCTTGATTCGGGCGCAAGCCACAATTATATGGTTCACCAATTCACTATTGTAAATAAAATTCCACTCATTAAGAAAACTGTGCCTAGTGTACTTCGTTTTATTGATGGTAATGAAATAACTTCAGGACCCATCTTATACCATACCATACCCTTGAGGCTTACCACGCATAACCAACACACAGAGTTTGTTACTTTTGATGTCATACCCTCACCACTATATCCTATCATACTAGGTATCACTTGGTTCAAACAACACGATCCTACTATAAAATGGTCAACTTCACAAGTCTTATTCAATTCCCAATATTGTAGTAATATGTGTCTCCATCAGGAACAACTACTGCTAGATGTTCCTTTACTTGTCCCTAAAGAATACAACACATTCACTGATGTCTTTGATAAAAAAGAATCAGAGAATTTACCCCCACATAGGGTCTATGACTGCCCTATTGACTTGCTACCAGGAGTTGACATACCTTACGGCCACATCTTTCCTCTCTCTGAACCTGAATTACAGCATCTTAAAGCATACTTAGCAGACAACTTGAGGAAAGGATTTATACGTCCTTCCACCTCCCCTGCTGGGGCTGGCATATTTTTTGTAAGGAACAAGGACCAATCCCTAAGGCCCATTATTGACTACAGGGAATTAAACAAGCGTACCATTAAAAATCGTTACCCGCTACCTTTAATTCCCCAACTCCTAGATAGATTACAAGATGCTACCATATACACTAAATTAGATCTCCGGGGGGCATACAACTTGGTTTGAATCAAGGAAGGTCATGAGTGGCTTACAGCATTCCGTACACGCTATGGCCTATTCGAGTACACAGTGATGCCATTTGGCCTCTAACGTCCCGGCCACTTTTCAGTATTTCATAAATGATATTTTTAAGGATTTCTTGGATTTATTTATGGTAATATACCTGGATGACATACTCATATACTCTACTTCACTTGCAGAACACATCAAACATGTCACCCTAGTATTAACACGATTGCGAGAGAACTCTCTATACGTCAAACTAGAAAAATGCTTATTCCTGTGGTGACATTTTATCACTGGAATATTCACTTAGCTGTTATTGGGATCCCTTCCCCCAGGTACACCTTTCTCTCTGAACTATAGACACTCCCATTGGTCTTTTTGAGTGGCATTTGATAAGCCACTCCCTTTTGAATTGGGTTATAAAATACTGTAACACCAGAGCCTCTGTCTCTTCTATTGTATCCTGCTCCTGCTAAAAGATGGATGATGTTGGACACAGAGAATCTGGCTAAGTATTTCTGGGATAATATTCTGTGTAGCACAAGTGGGGTTAGTTTAGAAAAGTTGCCCTGTATCTTAAAATGTGGACTGTATCTGTAAAATAGATTGATATATATATATACCTGTAAATATTTATCTTATTATTAACATATATTGATTCCTAAATAAACTGTTTGACAAATAATGGAGGACCCTCATAGAGTTTATTTCACAATTTATCTGTGTTGGTTTTAGTAGTACCACCATAGAGATTTAGTATATTATATTTAGTAGAAAGTAGAGATATTTTAAATTAATAGATAACCACATTTTGGCGGCCATGAAGTTGTAGACGAATCCATATGCCATTTAGTTTTGCAGGAATCAAATGAATGTTGATTTATTTTAAATTTAACTGCAGTAAATGTAGATTTGGTGTTTTATAGCAAAGATTTTGTATGTAGTACTTTATTTAAAAAGCGCAAATAGTGGTTGGTTTCAAAGGCCTGTTGTATGTTTCTCAAGAAAAGCATGGCTTTAAAAAAACCTGTATTTCTGGTCTGTATAAATTTGCATTTTTGCATAGGGGAAGCACATAATGGTTGGTTTCAGCAGGCCTGCTGTTTGTAGCTTACTAAATCTTAAATAACCCCCACAGTGTTATCTCTGTGTTTGTGTTGAAAAGAGATTTAAAAAAAAAAAAACATGTGATAAGAGGCAACCCTAAAAGGCTTAGAAATCAGCATATGAGCCTACCTATGTTAGGCTTCAACTTAGAATACCAAGAGAAAAAAAGCAAGTTTGATGATGGAAGTAAATTGTGAAGTTGATTATACTAGACTGTCCCTTTAACTCTTGTATTTTTCTTGTTTTTGGAATTTTTTATTGTTGAGCCAGTCTTCTATCAGTTTTCTAATGAATTTTAGAGACGTGTTGTGTTTGTCCCATCTAAATGTTTTTACAAACAAAAGCTTTACAGTACTATGTAATAGCTGCCAACAGTAAGGTTTTTTATTTATTTCTTTTTACAAAGGATTCATTTCTGTGAATGTGTTACACCCAGAGCTGTAGCTTGCCCTATACATAAATTTAATTCTGAATTGTATGGGAAATTGTGTAGAATTTAAAGTTAAGAAATTACAGTTTAATTAAGCTTTGTTTTGGGTAACAAAGTTAAAAATTTGCATTTCCTGTGTTTGGAGCAGATCCTGGAACCAAAACTACAGTTGAAATTAGCATTTAGAAGTTCTATAGAATCTTCCTGTAATTTTTCCTCAATTTGGGAAAATATCAGTAAAAAGGATTCCTTGCTTTGCTTTGTTCATTTATTTTATTTAGGTTAGTATTATTGATGGTTCACACCTTTTAAATATTTAATTTTTTAATTTTGTTCTTCTTAATTTCTGTTTAGTTTCATTGCCCTATAGAGATTATAATTCCTTGCATTTGGGGCAGTTAAAATAGTCTGGCAAACTATGCTGTGAGAGACACACAATAGTCTGTTCCCCAGATTTAAAATAAAGAATAATCAGCAGTGGTTAGAAAAACTAAATTTAACTATATTACCACCTCTGCTGGAATGCTGACCTGCTTATAACAGATCTAATTACTACCCTTCTACATGGCTTAACTGCTATGTCCTTTGTTGTGTAAAATTTGCATCTCAATGGTATCTTGTACATCCTGTGTTAACATTTAAAAAAAAAAAAAAACTACTATGCTGTGAGAGACACACTATTCTAGTATATAATATATATAGAATTTTTTTTTATTATTTTAGTTCTAACGGCTATCTGTTAAAAATGTCTGGAAAAAACTGTATTTCACAGGAAATCTGTGATTACTTTAACAATTACATTCATAAATATAATGGTCCATTCCTCATCCCAGAAGCTAAAAACAACAAGTGTGAAAGTGTTTTAGATATACTAACACAGGTATTAACTCTTAAAAAGATGAATAATAATAAAAGAAAATGTATGATAGCGCAGGCAGTGATTTCAACTATAAAGAGATTAACGGACATTATTGGAGAACTTACAGAGCAAAATAAAGACCTTAAATTAAAGTTAGATAAAACACAGACTGACAGAGATTGTATTAAGCTTTCTGCTTTAACTAACACCATACAGATCAGTAAATTACAACGTAAATTAAAATTAACAGAACACATCAGTAACGAATACTCAAACAAAATTACTGAGTTACAGATGAAAATTGAACAAAAAGAAAAAATAATTAGTGATATTTCTAGGAACAATGCAGATAGTGATAACTTACTGCCACAAAGGAAAGAGCCAAAACAAGTAGTAAAACAAGATAAAATGCAAATGGGCCCCACTAAAAACCCAAGTTCGGTTCCAATTGCCCCTGTCATAATTTCTGAGAATTTTAACAACCTGAAAGTTCCTACAGGTTTTTCAAATCAGACCAGGCCAATGACTGTAGCAGATAAAGACATTTTTAAGAAATGGTGGGGCACAATCCCCACAAACAGCTTTAATAACTTTTCACATTGGTTTCACAAGGGAACTGAAAAAGCCATAAAATTAGGTATGAGCATGCCGGAATGGACCGAATTGCTTCAAGATGCCATGGGCCCCTATGTCAACAGGTTATTAGGATTTAATTCAAGTATATGTGATCAGGCTGGCAGGATAGCTAAAACCTTTTTCAATTTTACTAGTCTAGAGAAAGAGATTAGTGAAATTACCATGAGACCACTAGATGGGCCATTTGAAGTAGCAAAAAGAGTTTTATTTTGGTGTGTGCTGCGCCAGCCACAGACCCAAATGGTCTGGGGGTCACCAGCTCACATACAGAGGGTACTTGAAGCTCTCCCCAGAAAATGTCAGGAGTTTGTAAAGCTGTATGATCCAAACTCCACAAACCTACATATGGTGCTCACTAGAGCTGAGAAGTGGTGGAATTATCACCCATGCACCATTAAGGCAAATTCTGCAGTGAAGCAGTCAATGGAGAATAATCTGAATATTCACAGGCAGGAATCAGAGAGGGGTAATAGAAGGAATGTTTGTGGATATCAGAATAGTAGAGCATCAAATACAGAAAACTGGAGAGACAGGAATTTAAATGGCGATATTAACAGAGGAGAAAATTGGAGGCTGAGGTCAAATGAGATAAACAATAAGGCCAACTTAAGTTATTGGGAACTCAAACAAAAAAACAGGAGAATGAGAGATCAAATTGCGTTTCTAAAGAAGCAACTGACAGAGCTGGAGGGCTCAAATTAAATCATTCATTTTTTTTATAAGCATATTTGTTTGCAGTACATTTGTATCGTGTAATGGGTACTTTAGTTTTAAGTTCAATTAATAATTTTAAGTGTTTTTCATTATTAAGTTTTAAATGCCAATATTAAGAATGTATAGTTAATTGATGCATTCTCTTTCTAAAAGAACAATAACAGATACCTCCATTGTGATTAGTTTTGGGAGGCCACATGCAATACCATTTCTATGTAAACTGTCTGAAGTCTTAACTTGCAGGAAGAAAACCAATGAAGATAGGCTTCTCACCTTTCCTTCCAGTTTTTCCCCAATAACACATATTATAGATTGTTGTTTTTCAGGTGTCTTCAGGACTGATCTTACCATGAAGCTTTGATGGTGGCGTTGGACAAATTAAATAAGTATAATGTATCACAATGGAGATGTAAAATGGTGCATTAGGCCAAAATAATATATATATATATATATATATATATATATATATATATATATATATATATATATATATATATATATATATAGCATAAAGGGGTAAATAATCATATAAATCAAGCAACATAAGTTAAGTAAGGGTGCGAGTGGGATGATGCAATAACAAAGGCACTTTCCAACTTGAAGTTAATAACTGTGAATGTGGTTTCTACTGCAAATGGAGTGTTGTAGTGAGAAGTAAATATATGCCTGGTTTTAATCTTTTTTCATTCCTTTGAGGGTCTTGGAAAAAACAAAGTGGTTCAAAGAGAGAGATTTGGTAAAGCAAAAGCAAGGACCAGATGCCAAAAGCAAGGACAAGATGCGAAAAGATGACAACAAAGAACTTCAGTGAACCATTATAACTTTTGTTTTACAGGCACGATTCACACTTTCTTAATAAAGATTTTACTACACACATACCCATCTAGTGTACCCACACTCACACACTCATACATGAACTTTTCCCAATATTTAAGACCATTGTATAAATGTTGCTAATGGGGTTTAGCATAGGATTTTGTGTTTCTATGTATAATTTTAATTTAATTTTTCTAATGAATTGTATAAAGTTAGATTAGGAATTGACAGTCCTAGGAAAGTACAGAAGAGCTCATATCGCCGAGGGAATTATTCCGAAGGGATGGTGGGAGAATTTCTCCTGTAAGGTTTTCGCTCCCACTGTGTTCTTCTGTACTAGTTGGTATAACTAGAAAACGTGGCAACATAGGAGAAGAAAAAGTGAGGGAATGTGGTGACATTTTATCACTGGAATATTCACTTAGCCCCCCCAGGTACACCTTTCTCTCTGAACTATAGACACTCCCATTGGTCTTTTTGAGTGGCATTTGATAAGCCACTCCCTTTTGAATTGGGTTATAAAATACTGTTACACCAGAGCCTCTGTCTCTTCTATTGTATCCTGCTCCTGCTAAAAGATGGATGATGTTGGACACAGAGAATCTGGCTAAGTATTTCTGGGATAATATTCTGTGTAGCACAATTGGGGTTAGTTTAGAAAAGTTGCCCTGTATCTTAAAATGTGGACTGTATCTGTAAAATAGATTGATATATATATACCTGTAAATATTTATCTTATTATTAACATATATTGATTCCTAAATAAACTGTTTGACAAATAATGGAGGACCCTCATAGAGTTTATTTCACAATTTATCTGTGTTGGTTTTAGTAGTACCACCATAGAGATTTAGTATATTATATTTAGTAGAAAGTAGAGATATTTTAAATTAATAGATAACCACAATTCCATTCCAAAGAGATTAAATTTCTAGGGTATAAAGTATCACCACAGGGTATCCAGATGGAGAACGATAAGATATCGGTGATCCAGAACTGGCCCTCTCCAAAAAGTAAAAAGGATATACAAAGGTTCATGGGCTTTGCCAATTTCTACAGGAAGTTTATTAAAAACTTCGCTGACTTAACTAGACCTCTAACTAATCTGACAAGATCTGATACTCAATTTTGCTGGAACGACAACTTACAACAAATATTCGATTTCTTAAAAACTGCCTTCACTACGGCACCCATCCTTCACTTCCCTAACTCTGAGTTGCAGTATATCTTAGAAGTAAATGCCTCTAATTATGCTTTGGGGGCTATCCTCTCCCAGAGGCTTACACCTAAGGACCCTTTACACCCTGTTGCATTCTACTCACGAGTTCTTAACTCTGCTGAAACCAACTATCCGATTGGTGATAAAGAACTATTAGCAATCAAGACCTCTTTGGAACAATGGAGACACCTTCTGGAGGGAACCGCGCTTCCAGTCTTGATCTACACAGATCACAAAAATCTAGAATATCTAAAATCAAATAGGACTCTTAGTGCACGGCAAGTCCAATGGAATCTATTCCTGGCTAGATTCAACTATCTTATCACCTACCGTCCTGCAAGCAAGAACAAGAAGGCTGACGCCCTCTCAAGACACTTGGTGGACCAAGTGTCACAACCAAATCTTTCACCCTTGATACCTCTGGACAGGTTCTTAGCTTTAACAGTAGAACAAAATAATCAATTCAAAACGGCACAACTGGCTGACACAAATAAACCGCTACAGGTCTTAACCTTACATACTGATGGTTTATACTATCATCATCAACAAATCTATGTACCCAGCACCCTCAGACCAACGGTCCTTAGGACTTTACATGACTCCCCATTCGCAGGACATATGGGCATAAAGAAGACTCAGGATTTGGTCTCAAGATTCTTTTGGTGGCCTACTTACCTCTCCGATACCGCAGAATATGTGAAGACTTGTAAGATCTGCGAAACTACTAAAACGGGCAGGACTCCCCCGTTCGGACATTTAATCCCTTTACCAACTCCTGACCGTCCTTGGAAGGACATAGCTATCGACTACATAGTCGACCTCCCTATCTCAGAAAAGAACAATACTATTTTAGTGGTCGTGGCTATCCTGATTCTGAGGACTCCTGGGAACCGGCTTCCAACCTCTCTGCCCCCCGATTGGTCGCCAGGTTTCATGAACATTATCCTGATCGACCTGGACTTGATCCCCGGAGTTGATCCTGGGGGGGGGGGGGTCCTGTCATGATTACTTAGTTCTTTGCCCTATCCTTTACACAGGCATGTCCTTACACACTTTAATAGCTCCTCCCTTCTAGGGAGTTTAAATTCCCACACTAATTCCTACCAAATTGCTTGATTATTGAATCCAGCTTTCTTACTCAATCCTACCTACCTCTAATCTCAGAAGCCAGACCGATAGTGAGACTCTGCAGCACTCAGGACCGGAACCAGCAAGCGGTGACGTCACATGCCATCGCACACGCTGCCTGTAACGGATCCTGCAGGGGAACAACTTCTATCTTGAATACCGGTCACCTACTACTCTAGCTGTTTCAAAAACATTTGCGCACTCCTCATTTAAATATCGGTAAGTTCCGATATCTTGTTCATGCTGATTCCTCTCTCTCACTGTGCCTCGCAATATAGACAGGTTTCCTTAGCTACTCAGTCTTTTTTTTACCTTGTATGCCAGATTAACCTGTTAGTTGTCTGTATACCAAACCTAATACTGCCCTTAAGTTTTTCACAGACCCATGCCTGATTTATGACAAATACTAGATTATGTAGCACATAACTTACTTATACTAGCTGCTAGTTATATCATTCTTGCAATTGCTGTTATTTATATCTCTTGGAACCAGATTGTCAATACTGAGTAGAGCTAACCGCTCTGTGGTCTCAGCCATTGACATAATGATCCTCAAATTAAATGTGCTCAGTATCCCACGATTCTGCGTTATTGCTGCCTCCATACACCAAAGCAGAATCTCAGATACACTCACAACATTCCTATCTGCAGTTGTGGTCCTAAAATTCCTTCTCTCCTTCACAGGATTGAGATTATTTTCAACAGGCTGACACTCAGTCAATGGAACGGAGACCATTCAGATTTATCGCAGAGGATAAATCTGGATCCCTGTAACTTGGAGTTGAGAGCAATCTTCAATGCTTAGACAACTTGGCCTCAATTATCTTTAGTTTTGGTTTATCAGATTCCTGTCGGACATCATCACCTCAATGGCTTATATCAACCACCAGGGAGGAACTCGGAGTTCCTTGGCTATGAAGAAGGTGACTCGCATTCTGCAGTGGATGAAAGCTCATGATTGTCTCCTATCTGCCATCCACATTCCAGGAGTGGACAATTGGGAGGTGGATTTTCAGAGCAGACATACTTTTCAACCCAGGAAGTGGGCTCTCCATCCGGAAGTGTTCTCAAGGATAACCCTCAGGTGGGGGGTTCCGGAGTTGGATCTGATGGCGTCTTGTCAAAACGCCAAGCTTCCAAAGTACAGATCAAGGTCAAGAGATCCTCAGGCCACTCTGATAGATGCTCTGGCGGTTCCTTGGAATTTCGGTCTAGCATATCCTTTTCCTCCTTTTTGCTCTCCTTCCACAAGTCATTGCTTGTATCAAATAGGAGAGAGCGTCTGTGATTCTAATAGCTCCTGTCTGGCCTCGCAGGATCTGGTTCACGGACCTGGTGATGATGTCATCTCTTCCACCTTGGAGGTTACCTCTGAGGAAGGACCTTCTAATTCAGGGTCCATTCCTACATTCAAATCTAGATTCTCTGAAGCTGACTGCTTGGAGATTGAAAGTCTAGTCCTGTCTAGACGTGGTTTTTCTGAAGCGGTCATTGATACTATGCTTCAGCCTCGTAAACCTGTTACTCGTAGAATTTTCCATTAGGTATGGAGTAAATACCTTTTTCTTCTACAAGATACGACGAGTCCACGGATTTCATCCTTACTTGTGGGATATTAACCTCCTGCTAACAGGAAGTGGCAAAGAGCACCACAGCAGAGCTGTATATATAGCTCCTCCCTTCCCTCCACCCCCAGTCATTCTCTTTGCCTGTGTTAGTAATAGGAAGAGGTAAAGTGAGGTGTTAGTTTTAGATTCTTCAATCAAGAAGTATTTTTATTTTAAATGTTACCGGTGAGTACTATTTTCCTCAGGGAGATATGGAATGAAGAAGATTTCTGCCCTGAGGTTGATGATCTTAGCAGATGTAACTAAGATCCATTTTGGTTCCCACAGAGCTTCTGAAGGTAATGCAAGAGAAATCTTCAGTGTGGAGACCGGTGTCATGCTACAAGCAGCATTGAGGTATGTTCAGTCTTTATTTCTGAGGAGACATGTTATATCAGAACTGGCTGACCTTTTTCCCTGTAAGGGAAAGGGGTAAGCAGTAGACCTGGATGGCATAGGGTGTTACTGACATTACTAGTTAACCATATGGATTACAATGAGTATGTATTCAAGAGGGGCTTGACACTGGAGAAGGCATCTGTGACACTTTCTATGTTTATGTATGGCATACAGTGTGTGCGATAATATCAGGGGACCACATGGCTTATCAGTACCGCTTAATCTACAAAAGGTTATACAGACTGCGCAAAGGTTAGGGTATATATTCTTTAAGATTTAAGGGGATATTTCTCCTAAATCCCCAGGGGAAAGGACAACAGAGAACAGTTAAAATCTAAAGCGCCAGTACAGGCAAAATATACCCAAGAAAAAGAGAGCATGTAATTTAGTGTTTAAATAAAAAAATAATTTATTCTTCAACAAATGTCACAAAAAGAACCTAAAAAAAAAAAAAAAAAATATGTATAACATGAGATGAAAATCTACTAGGTAAAAATTAAACCTTATACAAGAATTCAGACAATAAAATATGTGATTGGCCAATCTCTATTAAAATGTGAGTAATCTATAAAAGCATTTACACAAGGAAAATTACACATATATTGTAGGTTACTAATGTAAGCAACTAGAACTGTATGTATCAGAATATCAAGCAATTTGTAACACAATATCTATCATCAAATTATCTACTGATAATCTAAGAGTATGTGCGCTAAGTGCATAAACCAAATAGCTTCCGTTAAATATGGCTAAGTCAGCATATCAGTAAAATGTCCACAAAGGTGCAGATGAATATGAGTGATTTACTGGTATCCGTGATTCCTTTAGTGTAGCACAGTGTTTTTTAGTGCTCAAATGGATCCACTAGAAACTACAGGTACCTGTTTAAGTGATCCTTTTAAGTTCAGCTCTTAGAATGGAATGAGCTGTCTTCTTTGTCCGATGTCACTTTTTAGAAGAAAATGCCTCCAAAATAAGACAAGCAGTGTAACTGTTTTTGCTGATCTTGAAGCCGCGCTGTAAACCCCAGCTACAAACACTTCTGTCTCTTGATCAGTTATCACCTATACCGGTTAGGGCACTGATTAGCTTAGTATTATGGGAGTGTCTGGTCTTGATGCACACTAGGAGATCCGCAACGCGTTTCCGCTGAAATTACTTCAGCCTTTGTCAAGCTTGATCTCCTTTGAATCCTATGGCTTTAAATAGCCCTCCTTCCATTTCAATTGGTTAGGAATTTCAGCCAATGTGTGTCTAATTGGCTTCAGCCAATATGTGTCTAATTGGCTCAGAAATGTTTGTTAAACATTTATAAACATTATATTTCTTGAGTTTATGTATATTCAGATATTGTATATTTGGTAAGTTCTAATAATTAGTCATAAACATGTATTTCTCTGAGATTTAAAATTGAATGATTGTATAAGATTATGAGAGATAATTTTAACAAACGTTGATAAAAGAACAAAGATGAAAAAAAAACTTAATTTTGTTAAACTAAACATTTAAGATATTGAGGTTGGAATTAGTCATAAACAAGTATCTCTCTGAAAACTAAAATTTGATTAATTATATAAGATTGTAAGAGATATTTTCAACAAACGTTGATACAAGATCTAAGATGATAAAAAAAAAAAAAGTTTATTTTTTAAAAACTAGTCTCAATTGTAGAGATATTTAGGTTGGGATTCAGAGATGTCCTTGGTAAGGATTAATGCTACACAATGGTCTAAATTTGTGGAAAAAAGGTGGTGAAAACAATATATATGATCAAATTTGAAAAAAAGTTTTTAAAAGAGGATTGGGATAATTTCACTAATGTAATACAGTTTATACTGATTTGTATATAACTTTTCTCTAGAATTTCCAGCTTCTATTTTTATAGAAGGTACTAAATTTTGATATAATTTTAAATATATTTTGATTTTATTTAGGTTTTTAAGAAGCAGTTCAGGTTAAAATCTAAGTTTAACCCTTTAGGCTTTAGGGTTTGTAATTCAAATATCCATTTGGCTTCTTTTTGCAGGAGTGCATCGGATAAATTACCACCCCTCTTTTTTTCTTTTAATTTAGTTATCGCTGTGAAGTTAAAATATTTCAAATTAATGATAAAGAATATGATTATCTACTCCCCAGATTTCCTATTATGCCTGTTCTCTATGCCCTCCCGAAAATTCACAAATCACTAACTAAACCTCCAGGGAGACCGATTATAGCGGGGATAGATTCACTAACAGCCAATCTATCGGCTTACATAGACAAATACTTACAAAAATACGTGACAAAGCTCGATTCTTATCTAAGAGACTCTACCAATTTACTATTACTACTTGATGAGTTCAAATGGAAAAAAGATTACCTACTGGTCACATGCGATGTACAGTCCTTATATACATCTATTAAACATGACGATGGGATACATGCCATAGAAAATTTTCTTAAAGATGATAAAGATATTAAGAAAGAACAAAAGAGACTTCTTAATAGATAGTATAAGGTATATTCTTACCCATAATTTTTTCTTATACGAAGACAATTACTATGAACAGATTTGCGGCACAGCTATGGGCACCAAATTTGCCCCTAGCTACGCAAATCTGTTCATGGGAGCCTGGGAAAAACAATTTCTCAGCCTCAGCCCATATAGGGAAAACATCATTGTCTATAAGAGATATATAGACGATCTGTTTCTCATATGGAGTGGAACTAGAGAGGAACTAACAATCTGTTTAGAAAACATGAATACTAACAATCTAAATCTGAAGTTCACTGCTGATATCAGCGCTAATATAGTTCATTATTTAGACCTTGAAATCAACATTATTGACGAAAAAATATCAACCAGAACATACTTTAAGGAAGAAGACGCTAACAATTTCATCCATGAAAGTAGCTGTCACTTAAAAAGGTGGAAAGCAAACATACCTAAGAGTCAATTCCTAAGACTAAAAAGAAATTGCAAAGAGAAAGAAGACTTTGAAATACAGTCAAAAATACTAAAAAATAAATTTTTAGAAAGAGGATACTTAGAAGAGACCATAGAAACAGAAAGACAAAAAATTGTGAATCTAGATAGAAAAGAGATTTTACAATACAAACCAAAGACAACTACTTCAATAAATAACAAAGAAATTTTCCTACCCTTCATAACAGAGTATAGTGAAGATAGGATCAAAGTAGAAAAAATAATAAAAAAACATTGGAAAATTCTTAAATCTGATCCTCATTTAGGAGAAAAACTTCCAGATAAACCAAAATTTGTTTATAAAAAAGCAAATAATATAAAAAGCAAACTTGCACCAACTTTTAAACATAAAAATAACAATACTATAAGAGGGATCTTAGGCGAAAAACTACAAGGGTTTTACCCATGCATATCATGCAAAGCATGTAAACATTCAATTAAAACAAAAAGCTTTAAATCAAACATAACAAAGAAAGATTATAAAATTAAGGAAACCATCAGGTGTATGGTCACGAACGTTATCTATCTTATTTCATGCAAAAAATGTGAAAAACAGTATGTAGGAGAGACAGAGAGAACACTAAGGGAAAGAATTAGGGAACACCTAAACTCCATAGAAAATTCAGAAAAGGAACGCAATAAAGATCTACCTATCGCGAAACATTTTAGGATGTGTTGCAATAACAATTTGAAATATTTTAACTTCACAGCGATAACTAAATTAAAAGAAAAAAAGAGGGGTGGTAATTTATCCGATGCACTCCTGCAAAAAGAAGCCAAATGGATATTTGTATTACAAACCCTAAAGCCTAAAGGGTTAAACTTAGATTTTAACCTGAACTGCTTCTTAAAAACATAAATAAAATCAAAATATATTTAAAATTATATCAAAATTTAGTACCTTCTATAAAAATAGAAGCTGGAAACTCTAGAGAAAAGTTATATACAAATCAGTATAAACTGTATTACATTAGTGAAATTATCCCAATCCTCTTACCAAGGACATCTCTGAATCCCAACCTAAATATCTCTACAATTGAGACTAGTTTTTCAAAAATAAACTTTTTTTTTTTTTTTATCATCTTAGATCTTGTATCAACGTTTGTTGAAAATATCTCTTACAATCTTATATAATTAATCAAATTTTAGTTTTCAGAGAGATACTTGTTTATGACTAATTCCAACCTCAATATCTTAAATGTTTAGTTTAACAAAATTAAGTTTTTTTTGTTTGTTTTTTTTTCATCTTTGTTCTTTTATCAACGTTTGTTGAAAATATCTCTCATAATCTTATACAATCATTCAATTTCAAATCTCAGAGAAATACATGTTTATGACTAATTATTAGAACTTACCAAATATACAATATCTGAATATACATAAATTCAAGAAATATAATGTTTATAAATGTTTAACAAACATTTCTGAGCCAATTAGACACATATTGGCTGAAGCCAATTAGACACACATTGGCTGAAATTCCTAACCAATTGAAATGGAAGGAGGGCTATTTAAAGCCATAGGATTCAAAGGAGATCAAGCTTGACAAAGGCTGAAGTAATTTCAGCGGAAACGCGTTGCGGATCTCCTAGTGTGCATCAAGAGGAAGAAAAGAAAGGATCAGCTGTAGAGCCGGCACCCCACAGCTCAAACCAGACACTCCCATAATACTAAGCTAATCAGTGCCCTAACCGGTATAGGTGATAACTGAGCAAGATACAGAAGTGTTTGTAGCTGGGGTTTACAGCGCGGTTTCAAGATCAGCAAAAACAGTTACACTGCTTGTCTTATTTTGGAGGCATTTTCTTCTAAAAAGTGACATCGGACAAAGAAGACAGCTCATTCCATTCTAAGAGCTGAACTTAAAAGGATCACTTAAACAGGTACCTGTAGTTTCTAGTGGATCCATTTGAGCACTAAAAAACACTGTGCTACACTAAAGGAATCACGAATACCAGTAAATCACTCATATTCATCTGCACCTTTGTGGACATTTTACTGATATGCTGACTTAGCCATATTTAACGGAAGCTATTTGGTTTATGCACTTAGAGCACATACTCTTAGATTATCAGTAGATAATTTGATGATAGATATTGTGTTACAAATTGCTTGATATTCTGATACATACAGTTCTAGTTGCTTACATTAGTAACCTACAATATATGTGTAATTTTCCTTGTGTAAATGCTTTTATAGATTACTCACATTTTAATAGAGATTGGCCAATCACATATTTTATTGTCTGAATTCTTGTATAAGGTTTAATTTTTACCTAGGAGATTTTCATCTCATGTTATACATATTTTTTTTTATTTATTTTTTTAGGTTCTTTTTTGTGACATTTGTTGAAGAATAAATTATTTTTTTATTTAAACACTAAATTGCATGCTCTCTTTTTCTTGGGTATATTTTGCCTGTACTGGCGCTTTAGATTTTAACTGTTCTCTGTTATCAGTACCGCTTACCATGTGGTTAAGGAGACATTTTATTATGGCATAACTTTATTTGGGGTGAAAACGTTAGGAAAGACCTCATGGCTTAATTAAACCGTTTCCCATGCGGTTATGGAGAGAGATCATGCAACGTTCACGGTGGGTGGGGCCTAATTTGCGCGCTCAGATGCGCAGTTTCTCCTCACTAGAAGACAGCAGGCACTAGCTCCGGTGGGGCCTAAAAGTTGAGATTCAGTCACCGGATCGTTGTTGAATCCATTTTGTGTACCCAGGGGGCAGGTAGGTGCCGCAGCAGAGCTGTGGTGAGGTGCAGGGGCGTTATCGTTGTTTAAAGTTTATTTTCTAGATAAAAAAAGACTTTTTACAGGATGATTTAGTTTATTGCCAACTAGTGCAATAATGTTTGGCAAAATTGAACTGTTAAGCATAAGATTTAAGTGCTTAAGATCGTTTTTTTTGTGCCAGAAAAATTGTTGCGCTTTTATTATTTAAAGGCGCAGTATTTATTTTTTTCAAAATTTTCTTGCTACCCCAATTAAAGTTAAAAGACGTCCATTGTGGCTAATGCTAGTCTGTTTAAAATGTCTGAAATCACTTTTATCATAGACACATAGAACAAGAAAATACTTGTTCTATGTGTTTAGAGGCCAGTGTGGAACCCCCCCCCCCTTACTTTGTGTACCTCTTGTACTGAAAGAGCCTTACAATGTAAAAATCATATCTGTTATGTGTGATCAGTCCACGGGTCATCATTACTTCTGGGATATAACTCCTCCCCAACAGGAAATGCAAGAGGATTCACCCAGCAGAGCTGCATATAGCTCCTCCCCTCTACGTCAGTCCCAGTCATTCTCTTGCACCCAACGACTAGATAGGATGTGTGAGAGGACTGTGGTGATTATACTTAGTTTTTATGACTTCAATCAAAAGTTTGTTATTTTATAATAGCACCGGAGCGTGTTATTACTTCTCTGGCAGAGTTTGAGGAAGAATCTGCCAGAGTTTTTTACTATGATTTTAACCGGAGTAGTTAAGATCATATTGCTGTTCTCGGCCATCTGAGGGAGGTAAAAGCTTCAGATCAGGGGACAGCGGGCAGATGAATCTGCATTGAGGTATGTAGCAGTTTTTATTTTCTGAATGGAATTGATGAGAAAATCCTGCCATACCGTTATAATGACATGTATGTATACACTTCAGTATTCTGGGGATGGTATTTCACCGGAACTACTCTGTTAAAAGTCACTAATCCTTTTAATAAGTATTTTTCATGTTAAACGTTTTTGCTGGAATGTAGAATCGTTTACATTGCTGAGGTACTGAGTGAATAAATATTTGGGCATTATTTTCCACTTGGCAGTTGTTTGCTTTTATTTGTGACAGTTTCGTTTCTCTTCACTGCTGTGTGTGAGAGGGAGGGGCCGTTTTTGGCGCTCTTTGCTACGCATCAAAAATTTCCAGTCAGCTACTCTTATATTTCCTGCATGATCCGGTTCATCTTTGACAGATCTCAGGGGTCTTCAAACTTCTTTGGAGGGAGGTATATTCTCTCAGCAGAGCTGTGAGAATTTTATATTGACTGTGAATAAAAACGTTGCTCTGTAATTTTTATATCAAATTTAATTATTGTTATTTTACTAATGGGAACAAACCTTTGCTAAAAGTTGTGTTGTTTTAAAGTTTGATGCTATAACTTTTTTTTTTTTCAGTTCATTATTTCAACTGTCATTTAATCGTTTAGTACCTCTTTGAGGCACAGTACGTTTTTGCTAAAAAAGATTATAACCAAGTTGCAAGTTTATTGCTAGTGTGTTAAACATGTCTGACTCAGAGGAAGATATCTGTGTCATTTGTTCCAATGCCAAGGTGGAGCCCAATAGAAATTTATGTACTAACTGTATTGATGCTACTTTAAATAAAAGTCAATCTGTACAATGTGAACAAATTTCACCAAACAGCGAGGGGAGAGTTATGCCGACTAACTCGCCTCACGCGGCAGTACCTGCATCTCCCGCCCGGGAGGTGCGTGATATTATGGCGCCTAGTACATCTGGGCGGCCATTACAGATAACATTACAAGATATGGCTACTGTTATGACTGAAGTTTTGTCTAAATTACCAGAACTAAGAGGCAAGCGTGATCACTCTGGGGTGAGAACAGAGTGCGCTGACAATACTAGGGCCATGTCTGATACTGCGTCACAGCTTGCAGAGCATGAGGACGGAGAGCTTCATTCTGTGGGTGACGGTTCTGATCCAAACAGATTGGATTCAGATATTTCAAATTTTAAATTTAAATTGGAGAACCTCCGTGTATTACTAGGGGAGGTCTTAGCAGCTCTCAATGATTGTAACACCGTTGCAATACCAGAGAAACTGTGTAGGTTGGATAAATACTTTGCGGTACCGGCGAGTACTGACGTTTTTCCTATACCTAAGAGACTAACTGAAATTGTTACTAAGGAGTGGGATAGACCCGGTGTGCCGTTCTCACCCCCTCCAATATTTAGAAAGATGTTTCCAATAGACGCCACCACTCGGGACTTATGGCAAACGGTCCCTAAGGTGGAGGGAGCAGTTTCTACTTTAGCTAAGCGTACCACTATCCCGGTGGAGGATAGCTGTGCTTTTTCAGATCCAATGGATAAAAAATTAGAGGGTTACCTTAAGAAAATGTTTGTTCAACAAGGTTTTATATTGCAACCCCTTGCATGTATCGCGCCGATTACGGCTGCGGCAGCATTTTGGATTGAGTCTCTGGAAGAGAACCTTAGTTCATCTACGCTAGACGACATTACGGACAGACTTAGAGTCCTTAAACTAGCTAATTCTTTCATTTCGGAGGCCGTAGTACATTTAACCAAACTTACGGCTAAGAACTCAGGATTCGCCATACAGGCACGTAGGGCGCTGTGGCTAAAATCCTGGTCAGCTGATGTTACTTCTAAGTCCAAATTACTTAATATACCTTTCAAGGGGCAGTCTTTATTTGGGCCCGGTTTGAAAGAAATTATCGCTGACATTACAGGAGGTAAGGGCCACGCCCTACCTCAAGACAAAGCCAAAGCTAAGGCTAGACAGTCTAATTTTCGTCCCTTTCGGAATTTCAAAACAGGAGCAGCATCATCCTCCACTGCACCAAAACAGGAAGGAGCTGTTGCTCGTTACAGGCAAGGCTGGAAGCCTAACCAGTCCTGGAACAAGAGCAAGCAGGCCAGGAAACCTGCTGCTGCCCCAAAGACAGCATGAACCGAAAGCCCCCGATCCGGGACCGGATCTAGTGGGGGGCAGACTTTCTCTCTTCGCCCAGGCCTGGGCAAGAGATGTTCAGGATCCCTGGGCACTAGAGATCATATCTCAGGGATACCTTCTAGACTTCAAATTATCTCCCCCAAGAGGGAGATTTCATCTGTCAAGGTTGTCAACAAACCAGATAAAGAAAGAAGCGTTTCTACGCTGTGTACAAGATCTGTTATTAATGGGAGTGATCCATCCGGTTCCGCGGTCGGAACAAGGACTAGGGTTCTACTCAAACCTGTTTGTGGTTCCCAAAAAAGAGGGAACTTTCAGGCCAATCTTAGATTTAAAGATTCTAAACAAATTCCTAAGAGTTCCATCGTTCAAAATGGAAACTATTCGGACAATCTTACCCATGATCCAAAAGGGTCAGTACATGACCACAGTGGATTTAAAGGATGCTTACCTTCACATACCGATCCACAAAGATCATCACCGGTATCTAAGGTTTGCCTTCTTAGACAGGCACTACCAGTTTGTAGCTCTTCCATTCGGATTGGCTACGGCTCCAAGAATCTTCACAAAGGTTCTGGGTGCCCTTCTGGCGGTACTAAGACCGCGAGGGATTTCGGTAGCTCCGTACCTAGACGACATTCTAATACAAGCTTCAAGCTTTCAAACTGCCAAGTCTCATACAGAGCTAGTTCTGGCATTTCTAAGGTCGCATGGATGGAAAGTGAACGAAAAGAAGAGTTCTCTTTTTCCTCTCACAAGAGTTCCATTCTTGGGGACTCTTATAGATTCTGTAGAAATGAAGATTTACCTGACAGAAGACAGGTTAACAAAGCTTCAAAATGCATGCCGTGTCCTTCATTCCATTCAACACCCGTCAGTAGCTCAATGCATGGAGGTGATCGGCTTAATGGTAGCGGCAATGGACATAGTACCTTTTGCACGCCTACACCTCAGACCGCTGCAATTGTGCATGCTAAGTCAGTGGAATGGGGATTACTCAGATTTGTCCCCTACTCTGAATCTGAATCAAGAGACCAGAAATTCTCTTCTATGGTGGCTTTATCGGCCACACCTGTCCAGGGGGATGCCATTCAGCAGACCAGACTGGACAATTGTAACAACAGACGCCAGCCTACTAGGTTGGGGCGCTGTCTGGAATTCTCTGAAGGCTCAGGGACTATGGAATCAGGAGGAGAGTCTCCTTCCAATAAACATTCTGGAATTGAGAGCAGTTCTCAATGCCCTTCTGGCTTGGCCCCAATTAACAACTCGGGGGTTCATCAGGTTTCAGTCGGACAACATCACGACTGTAGCTTACATCAACCATCAGGGAGGGACAAGAAGCTCCCTAGCAATGATGGAAGTATCAAGAATAATTCGCTGGGCAGAGTCTCACTCTTGCCACCTGTCAGCGATCCACATCCCGGGAGTAGAGAACTGGGAGGCGGATTTCTTGAGTCGCCAGACTTTTCATCCGGGGGAGTGGGAACTTCATCCGGAGGTCTTTGCCCAAATACTTCGACGTTGGGGCAAACCAGAGATAGATCTCATGGCGTCTCGCCAGAACGCCAAACTTCCTCGCTACGGGTCCAGATCCAGGGATCCGGGAGCGGTTCTGATAGATGCTTTGACAGCACCTTGGAACTTCGGGATGGCTTATGTGTTTCCACCCTTCCCGCTGCTTCCTCGATTGATTGCCAAAATCAAACAGGAGAGAGCATCAGTGATTCTAATAGCGCCTGCATGGCCACGCAGGACTTGGTATGCAGATCTAGTGGACATGTCATCCTGTCCGCCTTGGTCTCTACCTCTAAGACAGGACCTTCTGATACAGGGTCCATTCAAACATCAAAATCTAACTTCTCTGAAGCTGACTGCTTGGAAATTGAACGCTTGATTTTATCAAAACGTGGTTTTTCTGAGTCGGTTATTGATACCCTGATACAGGCTAGGAAGCCTGTTACCAGAAGGATTTACCATAAAATATGGCGTAAATACCTATACTGGTGCGAATCCAAGAGTTACTCCTGGAGTAAGGTTAGGATCGCTAGGATATTGTCTTTTCTACAAGAAGGTTTAGAAAAGGGTTTATCAGCTAGTTCATTAAAGGGACAGATTTCAGCTCTGTCCATCTTGTTACACAGGCGTCTGTCAGAAAATCCAGACGTCCAGGCCTTTTGTCAGGCTTTAGCTAGGATCAAGCCTGTGTTTAAAGCTGTTGCTCCGCCATGGAGTTTAAACTTAGTTCTTAACGTTTTACAGGGTGTTCCGTTTGAACCCCTTCATTCCATTGATATAAAATTGTTATCTTGGAAAGTTCTGTTTTTAATGGCTATTTCCTCGGCTCGAAGAGTCTCTGAGTTATCAGCCTTACATTGTGATTCTCCTTATCTGATTTTTCACTCAGACAAGGTAGTTCTGCGTACTAAACCTGGGTTCTTACCTAAGGTAGTCACTAACAGGAACATCAATCAAGAGATTGTTGTTCCATCCTTGTGCCCAAATCCTTCTTCAAAGAAGGAACGTCTTTTACACAATCTGGATGTAGTTCGTGCCCTCAAGTTCTACTTGCAGGCAACTAAAGATTTTCGCCAAACTTCTTCCCTGTTTGTCGTTTATTCTGGACAGAGGAGAGGTCAAAAAGCTTCTGCTACCTCTCTCTCTTTTTGGCTTCGTAGCATAATACGTTTAGCCTATGAGACTGCTGGACAGCAGCCTCCTGAAAGAATTACAGCTCACTCCACTAGAGCTGTGGCTTCCACTTGGGCCTTTAAGAATGAGGCCTCTGTTGAACAGATTTGCAAGGCTGCAACTTGGTCTTCGCTTCATACTTTTTCCAAATTTTACAAATTTGACACTTTTGCTTCTTCGGAGGCTATTTTTGGGAGAAAGGTTCTTCAGGCAGTGGTTCCTTCTGTATAATGATCCTGCCTATCCCTCCCGTCATCCGTGTACTTTTGCTTTGGTATTGGTATCCCAGAAGTAATGATGACCCGTGGACTGATCACACATAACAGAAGAAAACATAATTTATGCTTACCTGATAAATTCCTTTCTTCTGTTGTGTGATCAGTCCACGGCCCGCCCTGTTTTTAAGGCAGGTAAATATCCTTTAAATTATACTCCAGTCACCACTTCACCCCTGGTTACTCCTTTCTCGTTGATTCTTGGTCGAATGACTGGGACTGACGTAGAGGGGAGGAGCTATATGCAGCTCTGCTGGGTGAATCCTCTTGCATTTCCTGTTGGGGAGGAGTTATATCCCAGAAGTAATGATGACCCGTGGACTGATCACACAACAGAAGAAAGGAATTTATCAGGTAAGCATAAATTATGTTTTTATGTAAAGAAGTGTGCCTAAGGATGATTCTCAGTCTGAAGAGAATCCGGATATGCCATCTAATTCTCCACAAGTGTCACAACCTTTAACGCCCACACAAGCGACGCCAAGTACCTCAAGTGAGTCTAATTATTTTACTCTGCAGGATATGGCTGCAGTTATGTCAACTACCCTTACAGAGGTATTATCTAAGTTACCAGTGTTACAGGGTAAAGGTAGTAGGACAGGAATTAATGTGAATACTGAGTCCTCTGATGCTTTGTTGGCTATTTCCGATGTACCCTCACAGGGCTCTGAGTTGGGGGTCAGGGAATTGTTGTCTGAGGGAGAACTTTCAGACCCAGGAAGTATGTTACCTCAGACAGATTTGAACGTCATGTCCTTTAAGTTTAAGCTTGAACACCTCCGCCTGTTACTTCGGAAAGTTTTAGCGACTCTGGATGATTGTGACCCTATTGTAATACCACCAGAGAAATTGTGTAAAATGGACAAATATCTAGAGGTGTACCTACTTACACTGATGTTTTTCCGGTTCCTAAAAGAATTTCGGAAATTATTAAGGAATGGGACAGACCGGGTATACCGTTCTCTCCTCCCCCTAATTTTAAGAAAATGTATCCCATATCAGACACCATTCGGGACTCTTGGCAGACTGTCCCTAAGGTGGAGGGAGCTATATCTACCCTGGCTAAGCGTACAACTATTCCTATTGAGGACAGTTGTGCTTTCAAAGACCCTATGGATAAGAAGTTAGAGGGTCTTCTAAAGAAATTATTTATTCATCAGGGTTTCCTTTTACAACCAACAGCTTGCATTGTTCCGGTTACTACTGCAGCAGCCTTTTGGTTTGATGCTCTAGAAGAGTCTCTGAAGGTTGAGACCCCTTTAGAGGACATTTTGGATAGAATTAAGGCTCTCAAGTTAGCTAATTCTTTTATTACAGATGCCGCCTTTCAAATTTCTAAATTGGCGGCGAAAAATGCAGGATTTGCCATTTTATCGCGTAGATGGTTATGGTTAAAATCATGGTCTGCTGATGTGTCATCTAAATCCAAGCTCTTTGCTGTTCCTTTCAAGGGTAGGACCCTATTCGGGCCTGAGTTGAAGGAAATCATTTCTGACATTACTGGAGGTAAAGGTCATGCCCTACCTCAGGATAAGTCTGTTAAGATGAGGGGTAAACAAAATTATTTTCGTTCCTTTCTAAATTTTAAAGGAGTTCCCTCTGCTTCCTCTTCCTCCACAAAGCAGGAAGGGAATTTTGCTCAGTCCAAGTCCGTCTAGAGACCCAACCAGTCTTGGAACAAGGGTAAACAACCAAAGAAGCCTGCTGCTGCTACAAAGACAGCATGAAGGGGCGGCCCCAGATCCGGGACCAGATCTAGTAGGGGGCAGACTTTCTTTCTTTGCCCAGGCTTGGGCAAGAGATGTTCAGGTCCCCTGGGCACTGGAAATTGTGACCCACGGGTATCAACTGGAATTCAAGGATTTTCTCCCAAGTGGGAGATTTCTTCTTTTACGATTGTCTGTAGATCAGATAAAGAGAGGCGTTCTTACGTTGTGTAAAAGACCTCTCCACTATGGGAGTAATTTGTCCCATTCCAAGACTAGAACAGGGACATGGATTTTACTCAAATCTTTTTGTGGTTCCCAAAAAAGAGGTAACGTTCAGACCTATTTTAGATCTCTAGAGTCTAAACAAATTTCTCAGAGTTCCATCCTTCAAGATGGAGACCATCCGAACAATTTTACCAATGATCCAGGAGGGTCAATATATGACTACCGTGGATCTGAAGGATGCATACCTTCATATTCCTATTCACAAGGATCATCATCAGTACCTAAGGTTTGCCTTCCTGGACAAACATTTTCAGTTCGTGGCTCTTCCCTTCGGGTTGGCCACAGCACCCAGGATCTTTACAAAAGTTCTAGGGTCCCTTCTGGCGGTTCTCAGAACGCGGGGCATAGCAGTGGTGCCTTATCTGGACGATATTTTGATTCAGGCGTCGACTTATCATCTGACGAAATCTCATACAGACACAGTGTTGTCCTTTCTGAGAACTCACGGATGGAAGGTGAACCTAGAAAAGAGTTCACTAGTTCCACGGACAAGGGTTCCCTTCTTGGGAACTCTGATAGACTCTGTAGACATGAAAATATTTCTGACGGAGATCAGAAAATCAAAAATTCTAATTACTTGCCGAGCCCTTCAGTCCAATCCTTGGCCATCAGTGGCTCAGTGTATGGAGGTAATTGGATTAATGGTAGCGGCAATGGACATCATTCCGTTTGCTCATTTTCATATCAGACCGCTGCAGTTGTGCATGCTCGGACAGTGGAATGGGGACTATGCAAATTTATCTCCTCAGATAAATCTGGATCAAGAGACCAGAGACTCTCTTCTTTGGTGGTTGTCGCCGGATCATCTGTCCCAGGGGACGTGTTTCCGCAGACCCTCGTGGGTGATAGTGACAACGGACGCCAGCCTACTAGGCTGGGGTGCAGTCTGGAATTCCCTGAAGGCTCAGGGTGTATGGACTTAGGTGGAGTGTAGAGAGAAGTGTAACCGCAGCTTGAGCGTCCTCAGCGTGACCCAGAAGTGAACTCCCCAAAGAGAGGGCACAGTAAAGGACCCCTGGATACTCACGGAGTGCCGTAACAAGAGAGCGGAGGATGAAGCTGCAGGAGACTAGTACACAGAAACAGCTAGCAGGCACTACCGTACAGACCCACAAGGAAAAAGTTCCAAAATAGTAAAAATCCTTTATTTAGACGTAATTAAAAAAGGCAGACTGACAGACAGGCAGGACAATCGGTCTTACGCGTTTCGCGCCCCCTGGTGGCGCTTACTCATAGACTGCTGTCTATGTTACAACCTAATCTATTTATAGGCAGAGAATCGAAAATTAACCTCCTCACTGCCTTACATAAAAACATAGCAAGTCCTGTATGGACACAGGGTTGTTTTAGATTAATTCAATAAATAGAATGTATTCACTGGTGACAAGAATAAAAAACATATACATTATGTATATTAAAGTTTTAGAACCTCATCATAGACTTTTTAACAAAGGATAATAAAGAATGATGTATACTGAAAACAACCATATGTAAAGAATAATAATTTGGGGAGAAAAAATTTAATATGAAAAAAATAATAATAATAACAATAGTATATATTCAAGAAAACTATTGCCATATTATTACAAACTTATAAATGGAATTATGGACTCAGTATACTAAGTCAATCATCTATGAAATAGCTGACATCACACTCTCTATTCATGCCTGATGGATGACATGTTTTGAGTTTCAAAATCCAATATAGTTCTTTAATTTCTAAAATCTTAGAC
This sequence comes from Bombina bombina, assembly GCF_027579735.1. Taxonomy (NCBI): domain Eukaryota; kingdom Metazoa; phylum Chordata; class Amphibia; order Anura; family Bombinatoridae; genus Bombina; species Bombina bombina. The sequence goes on along the minus strand of NC_069503.1, from coordinate 179,365,453 downwards.
TTGTTACCACCTCTAAGGGGAACTGTGGCCACATCAATTATTTGTAGTGATAAATTAGCTATATTGGAAAAATGAAAGTTATTAAAATGATTAGCAACTGCAAAATCTACATCATAATTCTTGACGTCCCTGACGTGTTGGTTGAATCTAGTTCTGACATGCCGGGTGGTCATGCCAACGTACTGGCAGAAACAAAGTTTGCAAGCAAGAAGATATATTGCATATTGGGTGGTACAGTTTGCATAAAAATCAATGTTGTATATGCTTTTATCAGCAGTACAACAAAATGTATTGCCTTGGAGCACATTAGGACAAGCATAACATGTTCTTGCCCCACATCTGTAGGTGCCTTTTTTAAACAGCCAATTCCCAACCGTACTATGAGATTTATTTTTTACCAAGCTTGGTGACAATATTTGTCCTAGAGTTCTAGATTTTTTAGGAACAAATTTACATTTATGAATATAGTCACACAAAACATCATCTGTGGCTAAAATTGGTAAATTAGTCAACAGTATCTCCTGATACTGTTGACTAAACTCTGTAGTGAAGACTATAGCGTCTTCAAAGCTGTCATCCCTGGACTTGGTGTAGTGAATATCTTGGTCATAGGTACTAACCATATTTCTACATCTTTCTAACTTTTGAAAATTGTAACCTCTTTTAATTAATCTGTTCCTAAGTTCAATAGATTGTTGTTCATAAATACTATTGGACTTGGTATTTCGCCTTAGTCTTATAAATTGTGATTTGGGTATTGATTCTATTAAATGACGTGGATGTTGTGAGGTTGCATGAAGTATAGTATTTCCTGCCGTCTGTTTCCTGAATGTTTTGGTAACGATGACATTATCAATGGCCTGCAAAGTAAGATCCAAATAGTTGACACTTTCTCCACTGTATTCTCCGGTAAATCTTAAGCCCATTTCATTGTTGTTACAAAATTCCATAAACTCAGAAAAAAGGGCATCATTGACCGGTTTCTTAACAATGAGGAGAAGGTCATCTATATATCGTACAAACGGCTCTATGTCCTCGCACCATGGATTAACTGGTGCGTAGACATAGAGAAGCTCCCACCATGCCACAAAAATATTTGCAAAAGAGGGCGCATATTTAGCCCCCATGGCTGTGCCACAGGTTTGCAAATAATATTGATTGTCAAATAAAAAATGAGACAAAAGAAAGCTAAGTACTTCACAAATATATTCAATCCTAGGAGGATCTAAACCTGAGTCCCTTTGCAAAACGAACTCAACGGCCTTAATACCTAAAGCCTGAGGGATTGAGGTATATAGAGATGTAATGTCAATAACAAGCCAGGTATAATTAGACTGCCAGTTAATTTTGTCTAATGTATTCAGTAAGTGAGAACTGTCCCTAAGGTAGCTGAGCTGAAATATGGCAACCGGCTGGAGAACAGAATCCAGCCATTCCCCTAGAGGCTCAAAGATAGAGCCGATACCAGCCACTATGGGTCTACCCGGGGGACAGTCCACACTCTTATGTATTTTTGGTACATGATGGAACACAGGACATATTGGATTGTCAGGAACCAGAATATTCATGTCTTGTTCCTTAAAGACCCCCAAAGCAATACCATCTGCAACCAATTGTTTTTAAGCCATTTTTAAATATGTTTGTGGGGTTACTGGTCAATCTTCAATATGTACTGCTGTCTGACAACTGCCTATAGGCTTCATTAAAATAGCTTTTCTCTTGTAAGGTGTATCCAGTACACGGATCATCCATTACTTGTGGGATATTCTCATTCCCAACAGGAAGTTGCAAGAGGACACCCACAGCAGAGCTGTAATATAGCTCCTCCCCTAACTGTCATACCCAGTCATTCTCTTGCAACTCTCAACAAGCTAGGATGTTGTAGGAGAGAGTGGTTAAATATAGTTAGTTTATTTTCTTCAATCAAAAGTTTGTTATTTTTAAATAGTACCGGAGTTGTGCTATTTTATCTCAGGCAGTAAATAGAAGAAGAATCTGCCTGAGGTTTCTATGATCTTAGCAGGTTGTAACTAAGATCCATTGCTATTCTCACATATGTCTGAGGGGATTACACAGATGAGGTAACTTCAGCGAGAGAATGGCATGCAGTTTATTCTGCTATCAGGTATGTGCAGTTATAATTTTTTCTAGAGATGGAAAACACTAGAAAATGCTGCTAATACCGGATTAATGTAAGTTAAGCCTGAATACAGTGATTTAATAACGACTGGTATCATGCTTACTCCCAGGGGTAATACCCTTATGATATTGCAATATAAACGTTTGCTGGCATGTTTAATCGTTTTTATATATGCATTGGTGATAAAACTTTATTGGGGCCTAGTTTTTTCCACATGGCTGGCTTAAATTTTGACTAGAAACAGTTTTACTGAGGCTTTCCACTGTTATAGTATAAAAGTTACAGTTGGTGCAGTTAAAATTACAAACTGTGACATCCAGCTTCCCTCAGGAGTCCCCTGTATGCTATAGGACATCTCTAAAGGGCTCAAAGGCTTTCCAAAGTTGTTTATTGGGGAAGGTAGGACCACAGCTTGCTGTGGCAGTTGGTTGTGACTGTTTAAAAAAAAAAAAGTCTATTTTGTTTTTTTGATCCGTTTTTTGAACTAAGGGGTTAATCATCCATTTGCAAGTGGATGCAATGCTCTGCTAGCCTATTACATACACTGTAAAAATTTCGTTTGATTTACTGCATTTTTTCACTGTTTTTCAAATTCTGACAAAATTTGTTTCTCTTAAAGGCACAGTACCGTTTTTTATATTTGCTTGTTAACTTGATTTAAAGTGTTTTCCAAGCTTGCTAGTCTCATTGCTAGTCTGTATAAACATGTCTGACATAGAGGAAACTCCTTGTTCATTATGTTTAAAAGCCATGGTGGATCCCCCTCTTAGAATGTGTACCAAATGTACTGATTTCATTTTATGCAATAAAGATCATATTCTGTTTTTAAAAAATTATCACCAGAGGAATCTGACGAGGGGAAATTTATGCCGACTAACTATCCCCACGTATCAGACCCTTTGACTCCCGCCCAAGGGACTCACGCTCAAATGGCGCCAAGTACATCTAGGGCGCCCATAGCGTTTACTTTACAAGACATGGCGGCAGTCATGGATAATACACTGTCAGCGGTATTAGCCAGACTACCTGAACTTAGAGGTTAGCGAGATAGCTCTGGGGTGAGACAAAATGCAGAGCATACTGACGCTTTAAGAACCATGTCTGATACTGCCTCACAATATGCAGAAGCTGAGGAAGGAGAGCTTCAGTCAGTGGGTGATGTTAATGACTCAGGAAAGATACCTGATTCTAATATTTCTACATTTAAATTTAAGCTTGAACACCTCCGCGTGTTACTTGGGGAGGTTTTAGCTGCTCTGAATGACTGTGATACCATTGAAGTGCCAGAGAAATTTTGTAGACTGGATAAATGCTTTGCAGTGCCGGTGTGTACTGATGTTTTTCCAATACCTAAAAGGTTTACAGAAATTATTAATAAGGAATGGGATAGACCAGGTGTGCCGTTCTCTTCCCCTCCTATTTTTAGAAAAATGTTTTCCAATAGACGCCACCACACTGGACTTATGGCAGACAGTCCCTAAGGTGGAGGGAGCAGTTTCTACTCTAGCAAAGCGTACTACTATCCCTGTCGAGGACAGTTGTGCTTTTTTAGAGCCAATGGATAAAAAATTAGAAGGTTACCTTAAGAAAATATTTATTCAACAAGGTTTTATCCTACAGCCCATTGAATGCATTGCCCCTGTCACTGCTGCTGCGGCGTACTGGTTTGAGTCTCTGGAAGAGGCTTTACAGGTAGAGACTCCATTGGATGACATACTTGGCAAACTTAGAGCACTTAAGCTAGCCAATTATTTTATTTCTGATGCCATTGTTCATTTGAATAAACTAACGGCTAAGAATTCTGGTTTTGCTATACAGGCGCGCAGAGCGCTATGGCTTAAATCATGGTCAGCTGACGTGACTTTAAAATCTAAGCTACTTAACATTCCCTTCAAGGGGCAGACCCTATTCGGGCCTGGTTTGAAGGAGATTATTGCTGATATCACGGGAGGAAAAGGTTGTGCCCTTCCTCAGGACAGGTCCAAATCTAGGGCCAAACAGTCTAATTTTCGTGCCTTTCGAAACTTCAAGGCAGGTGCGGCATCAACTTCCTCTAATAATAAACAAGAGGGAACTTTTGCTCAATCCAAGATGGTCTGGAGACCAAACCAGACCCTGAAAAAAGGTAAGCAGGTCAAAAAGCCTGCTGCTGCCTCTAAGACAGCATGAAGGAACGACCCCCTATCCGGTAACGGATCTAGTAGGGGGAAGACTTTCACTCTTCGCCCAGGCGTGGGCAAGAGATGTTCAGGATCCCTGGGCATTGGAAATTATATCCCAGGGATATCTTCTGGACTTCAAAGCTTCCCCCCCAAAAGGGAGATTTCACCTTTCACAATTATCTGCAAACCAGATAAAGAGTGAGGCATTCTTACACTGTGTACGAGACCTCCTAGTTATGGGAGTGATCCATCCAGTTCCAAAGGAGGAACAGGAACAGGGTTTTTACTCAAATCTGTTTGTGGTTCCCAAAAAAGAGGGAACCTTCAGACAGATTTTGGATCTAAAGATCTTAAACAAATTCCTCAAAGTTCCGTTGTTCAAGATGGAAACTATTCGTACCATCCTACCACTGATCCAGGAGGGTCAATATATGACTACAGTGGATCTAAAGGATGCTTATCTTCACATTCCGATACACAAAGATCATCATCGGTTTCTCAGGTTTGCCTTTCAAGACAGGCATTACCAGTTGTAGCTCTTCCCTTTGGATTAGCTACAGCCCCAGTAATCTTTACAAAGGTTCTAAGGTCGCTTTTGGCGGTCCTAAGGCCGCGGGGCATAGCAGTAGCCCCTTATTTAGACGACATCCTGATACAGACGTCAAACTTCCAAATTGCCAAGTCTCATACGGATGTAGTACTGGCATTTCTGAGGTTGCATGGGTGGAAAGTGAACGAGGAAAAGTGTTCTCTATCCCCACTCACAAGAGTTTCCTTTCTAGGGACTCTGATAGATTCTGTAGAAATGAAAATTTACCTTGACGGAGTCCAGGTTATCAAAGCTTCTAAATTCCTGTCAGGTTCTTCATTCCATTCCGCGCCCTTTGGTGGCTCAGTGTATGGAAGTAATCGGCTTAATTGTAGCGGCAATGGACATAGTGCCGTTTGCACGCTTACATCTCAGACCGCTGCAACTATGCAGGCTCAGTCAGTGGAGCGGAGATTACACAGATTTGGCCCCTCAAGTGAATCTGGACCAAGAGACCAGGGATCCTCTTCCCTGGTGGCTATCTCGGGTCCATCTGTCCAAAGGTATGACCTTCGCAGGCCAGATTGGACTATTGTAACAACAAATGCCAGCCTTCTAGGTTGGGGTGCAGACTGGAACTCCCTGAAGGCTCAGGGATCGTGGACTCAGGAGGAGTCTCTCCTTCCAATAAATATTCTGGAACTAAGAGCGATATTCAAGGCTCTTCAGGTTTGGCCTCAGTTAGCAACTCTGAGGTACATCAGATTTCAGTCGGTCAACATCATGACTGTAGCTTACATCAACCATCGAGGGGCAACAAGAAGTTCCCTAGAGATGTTAGAAGTTTCAAAAATAATTCATTGGGCAGAGATTCACTCTTGCCACCTATCAGCTATCCATATCCCAGGTGTAGAGCACTGGGAGGCGGATTTTCTAAGTCGGCAGACTTTTCATCCGGGAGAGTGGGAACTCCATCCGGAGGTATTTGCACAACTGATTCTCTGTTGGGGCAAACCAGAACTGGATCTCATGGCGTCTCGCCAGAACGCCAAGCTTCCATGTTACGGATCCAGGTCCAGGGATCCCAAGGCGACACTGATAGCAGCGCCCTGGTCTTTCAACCTGGCTTATGTGTTTCCACCGTTTCCTCTGCTCCCTCGACTGATTGCCAAGATCAAGCAGGAGAGAGCATCGGTGATTCTGATAGCACCTGCGTGGCCACGCAGGACCTGGTATGCAGATCTAGTGGACATGTCATCCTTTCCACCATGGTCTCTGCCTCTGAGACAGGACCTTCTACTTCAGGGTCCTTTCAACCATCCAAATCTAATTTCTTTGAGGCTGACTGCCTGGAGATTGAATGCTTGATTTTATCAAAGTGTGGCTTCTCAGAGTCAGTTATTGATACCTTAATACAGGCACGAAAGCCTGTCACCAGGAAAATTTACCATAAGGTATGGCGTAGATATCTTTATTGGTGTGAATCCAAGGGTTACTCATGGAGTAAGGTCAGGATTCCTAGGATTTTATCTTTTCTCCAAGAAGGTTTGGAAAAAGGATTGTCAGCTAGTTTCTTAAAGGGACAGATTTTTGCTCTGTCTATTCTTTTGCACTAGCGTCTGGCAGATGTTCCAGACGTTCAGGCATTTTGTCAGCCTTTAGTTTGAATCAAGCCTGTGTTTAAACCTGTTGCTTCAACATGGAGCTTAAACTTGGTTCTTAAGGTTCTTCAAGGAGTTCCGTTTGAACCTCTTCATTCCATAGATATCAAACTTTTATCTTGGAAAGTTCTTTTATTTATTTTTTTGGTAGCTATTTCCTCGGCTCGTAGAGTCTCTGAGCTAGCTGCCTTACAATGTGATTCTCCTTATCTGATTTTTCATACGGATAAGGTAGTCCTGCGTACCAAACCTGGGTTCTTTCCTAAGGTGGTATCTAACAAGAATATCAATCAAGAGATTGTGGTTCCATCCTTGTGTTACACAATCTGGACGTGGTCTGTGCTTTAAAGTTTTACTTACAAGCTACTAAAGATTTTCGTCAAACATCTGCTTTGTTTGTTGTCTACTCTGGACAGAGGAGAGGTCAAAAGGCTTTGGCAACCTCTTTTTCTTTTTGGCTAAGAAGTTTAATCCGCTTAGCCTATGAGACTGCTGGACAGCAGCCTCCTGAAAGGATTACAGCTCATTCCACTAGAGCTGTGGCTTCCACTTGGGCCTTTAAAAATGAGGCTTCTGTTGAACAGATTTGCAAGGCGGCGACTTGGTCTTCGCTTCATGCTTTTTCAAAATTTTACAAATTTGATACTTTTGCTTCTTCGGAGGCTATATTTGGGAGAAAGGTTTTACAGGCAGTGGTTCCTTCCATTTAAGTTCCTGCCTTGTCCCTCCCTTCATCCGTGTACTTTAGCTTTGATATTGGTATCCCACAAGTAATGGATGATCCATGGACTGGATACACCTTACAAGAGAAAACACAATTTATGCTTACCTGATAAATTTATTTCTCTTGTGGTGTATCCAGTCCACGGCCCGCCCTGTCATTTTAAGGCAGGTAATTTTTAAATTTAAACTACTGTAACCACTACACCCTATGGTTCCTCCTTTCTTGGCTTGTTTTCGGTCGAATGACTGGCTATGACAGTTAGGGGAGGAGCTATATTACAGCTCTGCTGTGGGTGTCCTCTTGCAACTTCCTGTTGGGAATGAGAATATCCCACAAGTAATGGATGATCTGTGGACTGGATACACCACAAGAGAAATAAATTTATCAGGTAAGCATAAATTGTGTTTCTTTATTCATGACAACAATGCTACCTCCCTTATCAGAATTACGTATTCCAATATCCTCATTATTTTGTAAAGACTTGATAGCTTGTCTTTCTTTAAACGTAAGATTAGGGGAGGCAGCATTGTTCCCAGCGGTGTCTTCCAACAGCAATATATCAGCTTGGACAGCTTTTTGAAAGGCATTAACTAATGGCCCTCTGAAATTCTTTGGATAAAAGTCAGAATGATGTTTTGACGGTTTAGGTAAAGGCTTTTGATTAGAGCTTTCATAGCTTAGATTATCTGAATACAAGTCCTCTAGTGTGGTTAATGCACATGCATCTCTAAACACCAAGTGCGCAACATTAGAATCACTGAATATTTGTAACAACTTTAGTAATTGGCATATCATGATCTCTATTCTGCGCAAAGTACCTTTTAAGAGAGAACTTACAAACAAATTTATTGACATCCAGCAAAGTACTAAAGCTGGAAAATGTATTAGTGGGTGCAAACCCAAGTCCTTTTGATAAGACCTTTGTCTCATCTTTAGTAAGAGAATAGTCTGAGATATTCACTACACTTAATTCATTTTTGGTTGGATTTTCAAGTTCTGGGAAGAGAGAGTGATTTTATAGTCCCTTCTTTTTGTTCTTTTCTTGACCTTTTATTTCTCCATCTTCTCCTCCTCCTTTCTCTTTTTGCGTAACTTTTCTTGTCTTTGGTCGGACCGGCCGTGGATTTTCCTCTGGCTCCTCTGCCACTGGTTCCTGTAAAAAAACAGAAGAAGAGAAGGGGAAGGAGAAGAGGAGAGAGAAGAAAAAGTAGAAGAACTGGTGGAAACCCCAGTGCCTCTAGATGTGACATCTGAATCTGTGGACTCTCCATCATTACTGAAGACTACTTTTCTTTTTTGTTTGTTTTTCAGAATAGACTTTGGATGATCTTTTTGATCCTCATTGGTTTTAGGGGCTTGCTGATTTTTCCCACTGTTGTTTTTATTTGCCTGTTGTTTGTTTTTCCAATTATGGTCTCTCCTTTGTTTTTGAACCACTGCCCAGTTATAAACCTTGTTTTGCTCATAGTCCTCTTTGACACGGTTGAATTTATTGCCTTTTCTTAAAGCTTGTTCTCCATCATATTTATTTATTGCTTCATCCATTTTCTTTTTATGATCCGCAAAATTAGTGCAATGCTCAAAGTTTTTTAATTCTTCTTTCTTAAGGCTTATCTCTGTATGCAGTTTATCACGTTTCTTTGTTTTCACTCTTATTAGGATATTTATCAGTTTGAATGAACATTCTGATAAAGCAGCGTTCCATTCCTCCATATCTGCTGTATCCTCAAATTCAAATGAGGGGTATTTTTTTATTCTCAACCCTCTTGGGATACGTTGATAGTCAAGATATTTTTGGAATGCTACTATATCCCACATTAATCTTAAATCCGTTGTTAAAGTGTGTTCCAGAGATTTAAAAGACTTTTTAATATCTAAGTTGTCTTTTTCCAAATCCTCAGGTGGAGTCTCTACTTCCAATCAATATTCTGGAATTGAGAGCAATATTCAATGCGCTTCAGGCATGACCTCAGTTGGCTTCGGCCAAATTCATCAGATTCCAGTCGGACAATATCACAACTGTGGCTTATATCAATCATCAGGGGGGAAGAAGGAGTTCCTTGGCGATGATAGAAGTATCCAAGATAATTCGATGGGCGGAGGCCCACTTTTGTTATCTGTCGGCAATCTACATCCCAGGAGTAGAGAACTGGGAAGCGGATTTTCTAAGTCGACAGACTTTTCATCCGGGGGAGTGGGAATTCCACCCGGAGGTGTTTGCCTCTATGATTCTCCGATGGGGCAGACCGGAGTTGGATCTGATGGCATCTCGACAGAATGCCAAGTTTCCAAGATACGGATCCAGGTCGAGGGATCCTCAGGCCGAACTGATAGATGCCTTGGTCGTTCAGCCTAGCTTATGTGTTGCCATCGTTTCCTCTCCTTCCAGCTTCAGTAATTCTGATTGCGCCTGAGTGGCCACGCAGGACTTGGTATGCGGATCTAGTGGACATGTCCACTCTGCCACTGTGGAAACTTCCATTGAGACAGGACCTTCTCATTCAAGGACCTTTCCAACACCCAAATCTAAATTTTCTGCAGCTGACTGCTTGGAGATTGAACGCTTGATTTTTATCTAAGCGGGGATTCTCAGATTCGGTAATTGATACTTTGATACAGGCACGTAAGCCTGTCACTAGAAAGATCTATCATAAGATATGGCGTAAATATCTTTTTTGGTGTGAATCCAAGGGCTACTCATGGAGTAAAGTTAGGATTCCCAGGATTCTGTCTTTTCTCCAAGAAGGATTGGAGAAAGGGTTATCAGCGAGTTCCTTAAAGGGACAGATTTCTGCTTTATCAATTTTGCTACACAAACGTTTGGCAGATGTTCCAGATGTTCAGTCTTTTTGTCAGGCTCTAACCAGAATTAAGCCTGTATTTAGACCAATTGCTCCGCCCTGGAGTATGAATTTAGTTCTTAATGTTCTTCAAGGGGTTCCGTTTGAACCTTTGCATTCCATAGATATTAAGCTGTTATCTTGGAAAGTTTTGGTTTTGGTTGCTATTTCTTCTGCTCGTAGAGTTTCTGAGCTTTCAGCATTACAATGTGATTCACCTTATCTTATCTTCCATTCTGATAAGGTGGTTTTACATACCAAACCTGGTTTCCTCCCTAAGGTTTTTTCTAATAAGAATATTAATCAGGAAATTGTTGTTCCTTCATTATGTCCTAATCCTTCTTCTAAGAAGGAGTGTAAGTTGCATAACCTGGACGTGGTCCGTGCCTTGAAGTTTTACTTGCAGGCGACTAAGGATTTCCGTCAATCATCTTCATTATTCATTGTTTATTCTGGAAAGCGTAGGGGTCAGAAAGCTACGGCTACCTCTCTTTCTTTTTGACTAAAGAGTATCATCCTCCTGGCATATGAGACTGCTGGACAGCAGCCTCCTGAAAGAATTACGGCTCATTCTACTAGGGCTGTCGCTTCCACATGGGCTTTTAAAAATGATGCTTCTGTTGAACAGATTTGCAAGGCTGCGAATTGGTCATCTCTTCATACTTTTTCCAAATTTTCCAAATTTGATACTTTTGCTTCTTCTGAGGCTGTTTTTGGGAGAAAGGTTCTTCAAGCAGTGGTGCCTTCCATTTAGGTCTCTGTCTTGTCCCTCCCATTTCATCCGTGTCCTGTAGCTTTGGTATTGTATCCCACAAGTAAGGATGAAATCCGTGGACCCGTCGTATCTTGTAGAAGAAAAGTAAATTTATGCTTACCTGATAAATTAATTTCTTCTACAATACTAAAAACCACAGCCCTCCCTGTCAATTTTCAGACAGATTTAGATTTTATTATACTTTTTATAAACTTCAGTCACCTCTGCACCTTTAGCTTTTCCTTTCTCTTCCTAAACCTTCGGTCGAATGACTGGGGGTGGAGGGAAGGGAGGAGCTATATATACAGCTCTTCTGTGGTGCTCTTTGCCACTTCCTGTTAGCAGGAGGTTAATATCCCACAAGTAAGGATGAAATCCGTGGACTCGTCGTATCGTAGAAGAAATTAATTTATCAGGTAAGCATAAATTTACTTTTCTTTCATGTAATTAGCAAGAGTCCATGAGCTAGTGACGTATGGGATATACATTCCTACCAGGAGGGGCAAAGTTTCCCAAACCTCAAAATGCCTATAAATACACCCCTCACCACACCCACAAATCAGTTTTACAAACTTGGAGGTGGTGAAGTAAGTTTGTGCTAGATTCTACGTTGATATGCGCTCCGCAGCAGGTTGGAGCCCGGTTTTCCTCTCAGCGTGCAATGAATGTCAGAGGGATGTGAGGAGAGTATTGCCTGTTTGAATTCAATGATCTCCTTCTACGGGGTCTATTTCATAGGTTCTCTGTTATCGGTCGTAGAGATTCATCTCTTACCTCCCTTTTCAGATCGACGATATACTCTTATATACCATTACCTCTACTGATTCTCGTTTCAGTACTGGTTTGGCTTTCTACTACATGTAGATGAGTGTCCTGGGGTAAGTAAGTCTTATTTTCTGTGACACTCTAAGCTATGGTTGGGCACTTTTGTATAAAGTTCTAAATATATGTATTCAAACATTTATTTGCCTTAACTCAGGATGTTCAACGTTCCTTATTTCAGACAGTCAGTTTCATATTTGGGATAATGCATTTCAATAAATCAATTTTTTTCTTACCTTAAAATTTGACTTTTTTCCTGTGGGCTGTTAGGCTCGCGGGGGCTGAAAATGCTTCATTTTATTGCGTCATTCTTGGAGCTGACTTTTTTGGCGCAAAAAGTTTTTTCTGTTTCCGGCGTCATACGTGTCGCCGGAAGTTGCGTCATTTTTGACGTTTTTTTGCGCCAAAAGTGTCGGCGTTCCGGATGTGGCGTCATTTTTGCCGCCAAAAGCATTTAGGCGCCAAATAATGTGGGCGTCTTTTTTGGCGCTAAAAAAATATGGGCATCACTTTTGTCTCCACATTATTTAAGTCTCATTATTTTTTGCTTCTGGTTGCTAGAAGCTTGTTCACTGGCATTTTTTTCCCATTCCTGAAACTGTCATTTAAGGAATTTGATCAATTTTGCTTTATATGTTGTTTTTTCTATTACATATTGCAAGATGTCCCAGATTGACACTGAGTTAGAAGATACTTCTGGAAAAACACTGCCTGGTGCTGGATCTACCAAAGTTAAGTGTATCTGTTGTAAACTTATGGTATCTGTTCCTCCAGCTGTTGTTTGTAATGAATGTCATGACAAACTTGTTAATGCAGATAATATTTCCTTTAGTAATGTTACATTACCTGTTGTGGTTCCATCAACATCTAATACTCAGAGTGTTCCTGTTAACATAAGAGATTTTGTTTCTAAATCTATTAAGAAGGCTATGTCTGTTATTCCCCCTTCTAGTAAACGCAAAAGGTCTTTTAAAACTTCTCATTTTTCAGATGAATTTTTAAATGAACATCATCATTCTGATAGTGGTTCCTCTGGTTCAGAGGATTCTGTCTCAGAGGTTGATGCTGATAAATCTTCATATTTATTCAAAATGGAATTTATTCGTTCTTTACTTAAAGAGGTTTTAATTGCTTTAGAAATAGAGGATTCTGGTCCTCTTGATACTAAATCTAAACGTTTAAATAAGGTTTTTAAATCTCCTGTAGTTATTCCAGAAGTTTTTCCTGTCCCTGATGCTATTTCTGAAGTAATCTCCAGGGAATGGAATAATTTGGGTAATTCATTTACTCCTTCTAAACGTTTTAAGCAATTATATCCTGTGCCATCTGACAGATTAGAATTTTGGGACAAAATCCCTAAGGTTGATGGGGCTGTCTCTACTCTTACTAAACATACTACTATTCCTACTGCAGATAGTACTTCCTTTAAGGATCCTTTAAATAGGAAGATTGAATCCTTTCTAAGAAAAGCTTACTTATGTTCAGGTAATCTTCTTAGACCTGCTATATCTTTAGCGGATGTTGCTGCAGCTTCAACTTTTTGGTTAGAAGCTTTAGCGCAACAAGTAACAGATCATAACTCTCATAGCATTGTTAATCTTCTTCAACATGCTAATAACTTTATTTGTGATGCCATCTTTGATATCATTAGAGTTGATGTCAGGTATATGTCTCTAGCTATTTTAGCTAGAAGAGCTTTATGACTTAAAACTTGGAATGCTGATATGTCTTCTAAGTCAACTTTGCTTTCCCTTTCTTTCCAGGGTAATAAATTATTTGGTTCTCAGTTGGATTCTATTATCTCATCTGTTACTGGAGGGAAAGGAACTTTTTTACCACAGGATAAAAAATCTAAAGGTAAATTTAGGTCTAATAATCGTTTTCGTTCATTTCGTCACAATAAGGAACAAAAGCCTGATCCTTCGCCCTCGGGAGCGGTATCAGTTTGGAAACCATCTCCAGTCTGGAATAAGTCCAAGCCTTTTAGAAAACCAAAACCAGCTCCCAAGTCCACATGAAGGTGCGGCCCTCATTCCAGCTCAGCTGGTAGGGGGCAGATTACGTTTTTTCAAACAAATTTGGATCAATTCAATTCACAATCTTTGGATTCAAAACATTGTTTCAGAAGGGTACAGAATTGGCTTCAAGATAAGGCCTCCTGCAAAGAGATTTTTTCTTTCCCGTGTCCCAGTAAATCCAGCAAAGGCTCAAGCATTTCTGAAATGTGTTTCAGAACTAGAGTTGGCTGGAGTAATTATGCCAGTTCCAGTTCTGGAACAGGGACTGGGGTTTTATTCAAATCTCTTCATTGTACCAAAGAAGGAGAATTCCTTCAGACCAGTTCTGGATCTAAAAATATTGAATCGTTATGTAAGGATACCAACATTCAAAATGGTAACTATAAGGACTATTCTGCCTTTTGTTCAGCAAGGGCATTATATGTCCACAATAGATTTACAGGATGCATATCTGCATATTCCGATTCATCCAGATCACTATCAGTTTCTGAGATTCTCTTTCCTAGACAAGCATTACCAGTTTGTGGCTCTGCCGTTTGTGTGAACTACAATACATAGGTTTGACCACCAGGGATGTCAGATCCAGAATTAGAGAACACCTGTCGACCATATGGGTGGGTAAAAGCAGCACACCCCTGGTGTCCCATTTCGTCCAGCGACACAACAAAGACTGTCGTTCGTTGAAATGGACGATTGTAGAAAAGGTTCAACCTCAAAAGAGAGGGGGTGACTTATTTAAGATCTTGTCCAGACAGGAAATGTATTGGATTTTTAGGCTCCAAACTAAGAGACCTTTGGGCCTAAATTCCGAATATGATTTTATTAATCATTGGAATTAGATCCTAGTTACCTCTAATATAACTGCATATTAAACTTAAATTTGCACACAAGGATCAGGAGACCAAGGGGTATCAGAATAGGGACGATTAATCTAATAAATCAAATCAAATAAATAAAAAAGTTTTTTGTAAATGTGTAACAACAAATGTATAACATACATATAATAGATATAAACTAATCTTGTGTCCTTTGTGGTACGTATTTTGTGGTTACTAGATTATGCCCCACAGAGTGTCTCTTATTCTATAGTGTAACTTAGTAACTTAGAGCTAACTATTTAAGGTGTATGGTTTGTATTTTAAGGTTTGGATACATATGTATCCTCTCCAAAATGTTGGGATATAGACACCATCTCCTTTAAATAGTAGGCTATTCGATACTTGGAGTCTAATCATTCTTAGGGATCAGATTATTTATGACTCTTTTATAGGAGGTCTAGACAGACTTATGTGAATCCTACTAATATAAATGTATATTTATTGTTTACCAAATGTTTGAATTTGAATTTCACAAGTGAATGATGTTTTTTGATTAAGCTAGCAGGTTAAATTGCATGCATATATATCTATGTTTATGTAGTATATCTACTAACTTAAAGTTGTCTAACAATGCTCCATCCCCCGTGTGCCTTTAAATTTTAATTAGTAACCCACCAATAATATGTGAGCACTGGATTGATAAGGCGGTTTGCTTTTAGAAGTTTTTAGAGACTATGATTACGGCGTTTTGTGCCGAAACATGTCAGTCTGTTTAACTTTAGGGGTATCTTATCCCCTCTCTCACCATGTTTTAGCTTTGATTCAATAAAGTTTACTAATTTTTAAGTTATTGAAGGTGCCTGGCAAATCCTTTTTTCTCCTTCTTGCTCTGCCGTTTGGCCTAGCAACAGCTCCAAGGATTTTTACAAAGGTTCTCGGTGCCCTTCTGTCTGTAATCAGAGAACAGGGTATTGTGGTATTTCCTTATTTGGACGATATCTTGGTACTTGCTCAGTCTTCAAATTTAGCAGAATCTCATACGAATCGACTTGTGTTGTTTCTTCAAGATCATGGTTGGAGGATCAATTTACCGAAAAGTTCATTGATTCCTCAAACAAGGGTTACCTTTTTAGGTTTCCAGATAGATTCAGTGTCCATGACTCTGTCTCTGACAGACAAGAGACGTCTAAAATTGATCTCAGCTTGTCGAAACCTTCAATCACAATCATTCCCTTCGGTAGCCTTATGCATGGAAATTCTAGGTCTTATGACTGCTGCATCGGATGCGATCCCCTTTGCTCGTTTTCACATGCGACCTCTTCAGCTCTGTATGCTGAACCAGTGGTGCAGGGATTACACAAAGATATCTCAATTAATATCTTTAAAACCGATTGTACGACACTCTCTGACGTGGTGGACAGATCACCATCGTTTAGTTCAGGGGGCTTCTTTTGTTCTTCCGACCTGGACTGTAATTTCAACAGATGCAAGTCTGACAGGTTGGGGAGCTGTTTGGGGGTCTCTGACAGCACAAGGGGTTTGGGAATCTCAGGAGGTGAGATTACCGATCAATATTTTGGAACTCCGTGCAATTTTCAGAGCACTTCAGTCTTGGCCTCTTCTAAAGAGAGAATCGTTCATTTGTTTTCAGACAGACAATGTCACAACTGTGGCATACATCAATCATCAAGGAGGGACTCACAGTCCTCTGGCCATGAAAGAAGTATCTCAAATTCTGGTATGGGCGGAATCCAGCTCCTGTCTAGTTTCTGCGGTTCATATCCCAGGTATAGACAATTGGGAAGCGGATTATCTCAGTCGCCAAACGTTACATCCGGGCGAATGGTCTCTTCACCCAGAGGTATTTCTTCAGATTGTTCAAATGTGGGGTCTTCCAGAAATAGATCTGATGGCTTCTGATCTAAACAAGAAACTTCCCAGGTATCTGTCCAGATCCAGGGATCCTCAAGCGGAAGCAGTGGATGCGTTGTCACTTCCTTGGAAGTATCATCCTGCCTATATCTTTCCGCCTCTAGTTCTTCTTCCAAGAGTAATCTCCAAGATTCTGAAGGAATGCTCGTTTGTTCTGCTGGTGGCTCCAGCATGGCCTCACAGGTTTTGGTATGCGGATCTTGTCCGGATGGCCTCTTGCCAACCGTGGACTCTTCCGTTAAGACCAGACCTTCTGTCAAAAGGTCCTTTTTTCCATCAGGATCTCAAATCCTTAAATTTAAAGGTATGGAGATTGAATGCTTGATTCTTAGTCAAAGAGGTTTCTCTGACTCTGTGATTAATACTATGCTACAGGCTCGTAAATCCGTATCTAGGGAGATATATTATAGAGTCTGGAAGACTTATATTTCTTGGTGTCTTTCTCATCATTTTTCCTGGCATTCTTTTAGAATTCCGAAAATTTTACAGTTTCTTCAGGATGGTTTGGATAAAGGTTTGTCTGCAAGTTCCTTGAAAGGACAAATCTCTGCTCTTTCTGTTCTTTTTCACAGAAAGATTGCTAATCTTCCTGATATTCATTGTTTTGTACAAGCTTTGGTTCGTATAAAACCTGTCATTAAGTCAATTTCTCCTCCTTGGAGTTTGAATTTGATTCTGGGGGCTCTTCAAGCTCCTCCGTTTGAACCTATGCATTCTTTGGACATTAAATTACTTTCTTGGAAAGTTTTGTTCCTTTTGGCCATCTCTTCTGCCAGAAGAGTCTCTGAATTATCTGCTCTTTCTTGTGAGTCTCCTTTTCTAATTTTTCATCAGGATAAGGCGGTGTTGCAAACTTCTTTTAAATTTTTACCTAAGGTTGTGAATTCTAACAACATTAGTAGAGAAATTGTGGTTCCTTCATTATGTCCTAATCCTAAGAATTCTAAGGATAAATCATTGCATTCTTTGAATGTAGTTAGAGCTTTGAAATATTATGTTGAAGCTGCTAAGAATTTCCGAAAGACTTCTAGTCTATTTGTTATCTTTTCCGGTTCTAGGAAAGGTCAGAAGGCTTCTGCTATTTCTTTGGCATCTCGGTTGAAATCTTTAATTCATCATGCTTATGTCGAGTCGGGTAAAACTCCGCCTCAAAGGATTACAGCTCATTCTACTAGGTCAGTTTCTACTTCCTGGGCATTTAGGAATGAAGCTTCGGTTGATCAGATTTGCAAAGCAGCAACTTGGTCTTCTTTGCATACTTTTACTAAATTCTACCATTTTGATGTGTTTTCTTCTTCTGAAGCAGTTTTTGGTAGAAAAGTACTTCAGGCAGCTGTTTCAGTTTGATTCTTCTGCTTATGATTTCAGTTTTTTTCATTATAAGGTTTAAACTTTGTTTTGGGTGTGGATTATTTTCAGCGGAATTGGCTGTCTTTATTTTATCCCTCCCTCTCTAGTGACTCTTGCGTGGAAGATCCACATCTTGGGTAGTCATTATCCCATACGTCACTAGCTCATGGACTCTTGCTAATTACATGAAAGAAAACATAATTTATGTAAGAACTTACCTGATAAATTCATTTCTTTCATATTAGCAAGAGTCCATGAGGCCCACCCTTTTTGTGGTGGTTATGATTTTTTTGTATAAAGCACAATTATTCCAATTCCTTATTTTTTATGCTTTCGCACTTTTTTCTTATCACCCCACTTCTTGGCTATGTGTTAAACTGATTTGTGGGTGTGGTGAGGGGTGTATTTATAGGCATTTTGAGGTTTGGGAAACTTTGCCCCTCCTGGTAGGAATGTATATCCCATACGTCACTAGCTCATGGACTCTTGCTAATATGAAATAAATGAATTTATCAGGTAAGTTCTTACATAAATTATGTTTTTGGTGCGAATCTAAGGGTTTCTCCTGGAGCCGGGTGAGGATTCCCAGAATGTTCTCTTTTCTTCAGGATTGCCATGGAGAAAAAGTTTGTCAGTCAGTATTCTGAAGGGTCAGATTTCTGCACTGTCTATTCTTTTGCACAAACGTCTGGCAGATTTACCAGATGTTCATGCTTTTGTTCAGGCCCTGATCAGAATCAGGCCTGTGTTTAAACCTGTTTGCTCCTCCTTGGAGCCTTAAACCTAGTCCTTAAAGTTTTGCAGCAGGCTCTGTTTGAGCCGATGCATGTTGTTGATATAAAATTGTTATCTTGGAAGGTTTTGTTTCTCCTTGCTATTTCTTCCGCTCTGTCAGTATACAGCAGGGTTACAATACAATTTATTTAATAATTATTCTGTAAAATAACCTCCAATTAAAATACATATACAAAACAAATAAAATCAATATTTATTCCTAAATTCTTTAAGATTAGTTAAAGTTATAAACACATTGAATTATAATTATAGAAACTAGATTATGAATCAAGTGATACACACTTATGCTGTTATAATATTCCTTACAAAGATCATAAAAGATATACCCTTAAAATTAACTTTACAATAATCGCATTAAAATACCACAATCGCGGGGGGGGGGGCGGAGCTAGCCATCTAACTGGAGAGACGTGCATGGAGAGTGCTCTCTGATAGCTTTTCAAATAACAGGCAAAAAGTGCAGGAAAAAGAGAATCAAACTCATAAATTAGACCCTACAACCTGCCCTAAAGGAGCCTAGATGACCGGGGACAAACAGGAGACTTGAACGATGCACAGCGTTGCTGACACCAGACTTTTCTAAGAGGCCCTGTGGCGATACCCGGCAACACAACAAAACAGTCCCTGCGACAACTTGGATCTCTCCCTCTGCTGTGTCTGCCCTGGAAGAGGGCCAACTGCACAGATACCTCTACTAAACTGCTGACCGGAGGGTCGGGGCTCCGCTCCGGTACAGCAGCATTCTACCTGACGCCTAGCCTGGGAGACCTGAAGTTGCGGGCATATTCTGAGGGACGGAGCCGTCGGCTGGACTTCCCCTTGTTGGCCCCTCTACTGGAGATCGCGACCCGGCTCTGACCGGGAGTTGACATAAGCTTGCAGGTGGCGGAGGGAGCACGAGCTGCGCCACAGACTTTTCGGCGCGAACACCCGCCATCTTGCGGCCGGGTCTCTTCCCCTTGCTGGCCGCTCTGCACCACTCGCAAGGACTTGGCCTACGTCTGGAGAGGGGTAAGATGTTACCAAAACACAAGTAGATAAGCACCGGCACCTACTACCTCTCAGTTTTAACACCGCCACTGCATTTTCTGGCCTCCACACTTAAAAATACTACTCGCACTGTTTCTAAGGACAGTTGAGCTTAACATACTAGCTATTCTGTTGCTGGGTGCCCTGATATACAGCTACAAGCTGAATGAACTTCTTCTAACTTAGCCACAGACCCTTAGTGCTCCTGATTTAGAGATACTGGGATGCTTTCTACCAAATGCATACTGATTCACTGTGAGGGCTGTGTGAGTGCTGGAAACCTGCTGACAGGCACTTAACTCTACTTTACAGAATCTCACTCGCTGCTGCAGGCCACTTGTGTCTCAAACATACATCTGCACACCAGCACAGACAGCCTTGCCTTTATTATCCCACTTTGCTCAGCACTTACAGAGGGTTAGGAGTACTCCCCTGTCCATTACTACATCAGAGACTTTGTGGCCACCTTGGACCCCCCCTATTTTGGGACATCTTTACCCCTCCTATTTGGATACTGTGTGGGGTCCTGAGAGAATTTATATCTGTATCTCCCCCCATTGATAACTTTCAGGGACATCATCTCTCACTGTGGCTTGTTTCACTGCACCATGAGATGTGGCCTTCTTTATATGGATACACATCTACAACATAGCCCCAGTGAAACTGAGGAACCTGTTCTGTCACAATAACACACTTTAATGCTATGTGAAGTTATAGCTGCTGCGTCAGCCTGTATGTCTTTGGGCTCTCAGCCTAGAGTGGAGTGTAATTTAATTATAATCTATGTCTAACATTTTTCTTTACCAACAGGCTCTACCTATTGTAACAAGTATATCAGATATAATTTATAGGTTAGACACCTGAAAGGTTGCATTCTACTGATCTTATGTACTAGATTCAAAGTGCAGTAATATTCTAGGATAAACTGTGTTTGTTATTACCCATTCTTCTTCCTCCAGCACTATATCCTAAGATCCTTCCGAACCTGTAATTGGTATGCAAATGAATACTATTAGACTCACTGTATAAATTAATTTTGTCTTTTCCTATGCAGGGATATTAGTATAGAGGTCTCTCTATACTTAAATTAAAAGTGCAAATTAAGATACCCAATTTGTTGGAATATCACTGGGGCATATATTCCAAGATACGCTGTCTCCCAGCAGACACTACAGATTAGAATCTATTTTCCTTGATAATCTCGGACACTCTCTCCATTCATTTCCTGCTGTTCAAAGAAACAGCAGGTCATATCCTCTCTCCTTTTTCCGTCCTGGCCAAGTGAGGGCAAACCCCCTGGAGAGGGTGTCTATTGAGAATCTCACCTTGCCCACCCTCAGAGAAGTCTGACCAAGTTTTGATGCTACCCAAGGTAGAGCTGTCAGACTTCCTTTTGATGTTCAAACCAATGCCAGATATGGCCGCCTAAACCAAGATTGACGTCTGGGGGACTTAAGCATCATCCTTTTCACCTGTGTCTTATTCAATATATTCTGCACTACAGAGCAAGTGCTACACACACTGGACAGACCGCAGGAGTTAACCTGAAACCATGTCCCACACTACCAAAAGAAAGTCTAAACCGTCTCACCCGCCTGGAAAAACAGTTGCAGACCATTTTAAAAGCCACCATACGGGGAAATCACAAATGTATAGAGACTCTCCATCTGCACAAGAAGGCAGTGAATCCGAAGGCAGTATGGACTCCCAGTCTCCTAAGCCAGATACCCTGTCTGCAAACATTGTGGATGTTCTTACTAGACGAATGAACCTGCTCCAAGAAACTCTGACAAAGGAAATTAAAGGTTCCACAGCCGAGCTCCGTAGGGAGATCGGTGCACTGGGAGAACGCACCGAAACTTTGGAGCGTAAGCAAGAGGATTTGGCGGTGGACCATGCTCACTTGCAAGCCTATTCCCAAAATCTAGCAATCCAGATATCTGACCTAGAACTAAAATTAGCCGACATGGAAGATCGCTCCCGTCGGAACAATCTACGATTCCGTGGAATACCTGAGGAGGTAGGCCCTCAAGAACTGGAGTCCTATGTTTTGGAGTTCTGCAATATCTTACTGCCCTCTCCAGAGACGCCCGGTCTCTTACTTGATAGAGTCCACAGAGTAGCTAGACCTAGATCTGTTTCCCAAGAAAAGCCTAGAGATGTCCTGGCCAGGATCCACTTCTTTACTCACAAAGAGAAGATAATGAGAGAACTAGCCAACAAACCCCAACTTCCCGATAAGTTCCAACAAATCATGGTATTTCCTGACATCTCCAGCTACACTCTACAAAAGAGAAGATCCTTCAGGACCATCACTCAGATTCTCAGAACGGAAAACATCAGATACAGATGGGGATACCCGACAAGGCTCATAGTCTCTAAGAATGGGGAGATTCACACAATCTTCACCCCTAAAGAAGGATTTGATCTACTACAAGATTGGGGTCTCACTCTAACTAAACCCCGAAAGGATATAGACTCTATACCCTCTAAAAATCGGTCAGATGTTCAAGATATGCCCCAAACAATAAACAGAGCTAATAGAAAGGACATTCCTTCTACTACCGAAATCTGGGCTGGTGCCCCAGAGTTTGCTCCCAGATTACAAAGCCCCACCAAACGATAAACAAAGAGCTCTGACCTGAAGTTCATAAACTTATATATATTGTTTGATTTATTTACCATATGCTAGTTACTTGTTCGATAGAGGAAATGGGGAGACCTGGGACCTCCCATAGGTGACTGGATACTTACCCAGTGGTACCCCCTATGTTCTTTATGTAACCATCCTTTTAAGCCGGAACTCACGGGACCCCCCCCTTTCCTCTTAGTTCTTTAAGTTGCTTAATCCCTCCCAGGCATTTATATGTTGTTGATCTACAGTGTTATGAGAGTTAACTGAGTTTTCAATGTATTGCATACCATTAATGTTACATACTAATCTGCTTATAGACATGGGGACATATTATTTAGTTTAAGTGAAGTATACTGGTATATAGTCCCCCAAATGATACTTAAATAGCTCTGATCCATAGGTAATAAATATGCATACAATGTTTGACGCTATATCATTAACTTTACAGGGTATTATGCTTGTTGCAGTATGATGTATTATTTAACTAAATGGAAAGACACTGGTTTATTCTTTTTATTCACATTCCCCCAAGGATAGTCAATCTTTATATACAAGTTAAATACTTGTACTACCTCCCCCCCCCCCCTACACGCAAATTCCATTTGTGTTATCCCCCTTCTGTGGGGACTGGAGAAGTCAGTTTCATATTTACTTACACTTCTCCTCTTGGTGATCCTACGGTTCACCACATTTGATAAAATATATAAAACCTCTGCTCTTTTTATCATTCTCTAGGTGAAAATTGAAATCCTTATAGGAGGTGATCCCTAGTGGCTCTCTTAGAGGGCCTCACTCGGGTGTGCATCTCCGGACGGGGTGAGTCTGATACCTGAATCCCTCCCTCTAACTTCCCTACCCTGCTCACTCCCCCTTTACCCTTCCCCCCCAAAAAAAAGGAAAAAAAAAAAAATGGCGACGACTTCTAATACTATTTCCTTTGCCACATTAAATGTCAAGGGACTTAACTCACAGGAAAAGAGAAGTATGCTTACCAATACTATGAAGTCCCTGAAAGTGCAGGTCATATTTTTACAGGAGACACACTGGTTAGCGTCAACCCAGACCCCGTACAAGACCCCGGAATACCCTATAGTGGTTCTAGCTTCTCATACCGAGAAATCTAGAGGAGTAGCGATTGCCATACATAAATCCCTTCATTTTGAACATATCTACGCAGAGAAAGATAGCCAAGGGCGATTTATATTGCTCAACTGTAAACTAAACGGTATACTATTCACCCTAGTCAATATTTATGCTCCAAACCAATCACAATCTAAATTCCTAAAAGGTACGTTGTCCAAACTTGAGAAACACAAAACTGGGACGATAATACTAGGGGGTGACTTTAATATGATATGGGACCCCCTACTGGACAAGAAGGTTCAAAGTGGGAAAACAATTGACACGTATTCTATTACTACAGCCAATAAGTTCCGACAATACATTACCCAGTACAATTTGTATGATATCTGGAGGGCACTACACCACACTGACAGGGACTATACATATTTCTCTAGACCGCATAACTCATACTCAAGACTCGACCACTTCTTCACTGACTCATGGACACTCAATAGAGTTTTAACGTCACATATAAAGGTCTGCCCTTGGTCAGATCATGATATCCTGATGTTCACTCTCTCTACTGACCTAACCACAGAGTCTAGACCTAGTTGGAAATTTCCAAAACAAATGATCCAAGATGAAGCTTTCAGAGCTTCCCTCCAAGCCTCCATTGCAGAGTTTCTGAGAATAAATGATACCCCAGATGTATCCTCTCAAACAATATGGGCCGCTCTAAAGGCATACATAAGAGGAATATGCATTCGGAGACAGGCATTGTTTCGACGTCGGGCAGGTCAATCCTTGGGCCTTCTTGTTGCTGAGCTACGCTCAGTAGAACAGGAGAATAAAGAATCTCCAACTACGGACCTGGCTGATAGGATTAAGGTACTACGAACACAACTGGCTGATAGAGAACTGCAAAGAGTTAAATACTCTTATGCTAGATTTAAGAAGCTGATGTACTGTCAGGGCAATAAGGCCTCAACTATCCTTGCCCATAAACTAAGGAGCAGGACAGCGTCAGCCCGAATCTTATCTCTCCAAAGAGACAACACCTCAGTCTCCTCACCCAAAGAAATTGGTGAGACGTTCGCGGCCTACTATTCAGACCTATACCATCTTAAGCCCTCGATGGCTACCAAAGAGTCTTCTTCACGCGAGGTAGTAGACTTTCTACAGGCGCTAGGCTTGCCTGCCCTCCCAGAGGAGGATAGAGAAGTCCTTAAAGCCCCATTCACCGCAAATGAGCTTAATCAAGCCATTAAACACATTCATAATAACAAAGCTCCGGGTCCTGATGGCTTCCCGAACGCCTTCTACAAGCTGTTTAAACCGGAACTAAACAGGATCCTCCTTAAGGTCTATGCTGAGGCTCGAGAGGCAGGCTCGTTTCACAAAGAATTCTTACAAGCAGTAATCTTGCCAAATAAAGACCCTTCACATTGTACAAGCTACAGACCAATTTCTCTGATAAATGGTGATGTGAAGCTATATGCCAAGCTATGGGCTAATCGCCTTAATAGCATGCTCCCGAAAGTGATAAATACAGACCAGGTTGGTTTTATGTTTGGCAGAGAGGGACCGGATAATTCCCGGAAAATGTTAAATATCCTTACGGAAGCCTCCCGCTTGAAGCTCCCCATGCTGGCCCTGTCGTTAGACGCAGAAAAAGCGTTTGACAGGGTCAGATGGGATTACCTATGGCACACACTGGCACAATTTGGCATACCGGAAGATGTGATCACGGCAATTCGAGCATTGTTCTCCTGCCCCTCTGCAGTAGTTAAAGGTTTAGGTTTTACCTCTCCGGAAATATGTATTACCAATGGCACCAGACAAAGCTGTCCCCTGTCACCTCTGATTTTTTCCATGGCCATTGAACCCTTGGCCCAGGCTATCAGGCAATCACACACAGTACGGGGTGTCCAGTTTGGCGACACGAATGCGAAGATCGCACTATATGCGGACGATGTCACGCTCTTTTTAACAAACCCATTAGGCTCCTTACCAGCACTCTTTGATATTATTACTAAGTTTGGTGCTCATAGCTACTACAAGGTAAATGTCACCAAAACAGAGGCTCTACCAGTATACATCCCAGCATTTGAATTAGATATATTACAAACGTCGTACTCTTTTCAATGGTCGAGATCCACTATTCGTCATCTGGGGGTACTACTTGGTCCGGACCCGAAAATAGTTATTACCGCTAATTATACAAACCTTATCAGAGAGATTACTGAGCTTACCTCCTCTTGGGGTCTTAAGGAGATCTCATGGTTAGGTCGCATCGCATCTTTCAAAATGACGATCTTGCCTAAAATTCTGTACTATTTCCGTTGTATCCCTCTTAATGTCCCCAATACTTTAATAGATAAGCTCCAATCCATTGGACAACATTACATTTGGCATAAGTCTAGGCCTCGGATTGCAGTGAAAATACTCCAAAAAATATATGAATATGGAGGAGTTGCAATGCCTAGCATACGGGGGTACTATGAGGCAGCTAGGCTCTCTCATATTACAGCATGGGCAGACAAAGGGGAAGTACAGGGCTGGAAAAGCATATTAACATTAGCCCTTCCCGGGGGCCTAAAGTTAGAAGACCTACCATGGATCCCTAGCCACAGTGTCGATGCCTTGAAATTAAAAAATACCATCATCAGAGATAATCTGAAGGTTTGGTATAGCCTCAGAAATCTACGAGACATTGCCCCACACCCGTCTCCCATTCATTCCATACCAGCCTTACTGGCGGCTCTCCCGGATACACACATTCAACAGTGGAGTGCATGGGACCTGAAAGTGGTTTCACAGCTATACCCCTCGGGTACCTTACTCACTCCTCACAACATGAGAACACTTATCCCAGAGCCCCCCCCCCCCGTGGGCCTCGTTTGAATACTCGAGACTTTTTGCCTTTATGACATCATGGGGATTCACCAAGGCTCTGAATAGACCCTTGACTAACTGGGAAAAGCTATGGCAGCTTCCTATTAAGACTCCTAAGCTTATATCATTCCACTATGATCTCCTACAGTTGTCCACAAATAGAGACAGATCTTGGCAGTTGAGAGCATGGGAAGGTGATCTATCTAGACCTATTTCAGATAAAGACCTAAGTACAGCTATGACACTAACTAAAAAGACGGTACATTGTGCAAACACGTTAGAGGCCTACATGAAATTATACCTAAAATGGTACTATACTCCCTTGAGGCTGTCGCAGATGTTCCCCACAACGTCTCCTCTATGCTGGAGAGATTGTATGCAAAGAGGTTCAGATATGCATATCTGGTGGGATTGCCCGAAACTTACACCCCTCTGGAATCAGGTAAAAACCCTTTGTGCTAACCTTGGGCTTTCCATCCCACTCGCTCCTACCATTGCCCTCCTACATATCTTCCCGAAGAATGTCCCAACCCACATATCTAAATTGGTCATCTTTGTCCTAGCGGCTTCGAAACTGGCGATTGCAAGGGCCTGGAAACAGACCCAACCCCCAGATATTACAGCAGTTATATCTATAATGCAGATATACGCCAAAATGGAACAAAGTTTCTATTCTAACATGGACAAGGAGGAGCTTTATTGGCGGATCTGGGAGCCTTGGTTTACCTATCAAGGAGACCACAGTTAAATATTTAGCTGCATTAAAGTTTCTGATCCCCTCCAATTTTATAATTAAACTCTCACACCAAATTAGGGATATGCTAATTGGCTGATGACACTTGCTTTCCTATGTCCCCTACTAATAAACTGATTGCCCACCTTTCTCCTCTCTTACTATACTTCCTAATTTCTTTTTCCCCTCTCTTCCCTCCCTCCTTCCCAGAGGGGGCCACCCCCGCCTGGAGATGCACACTGTGAGTGCTAGTTGAAGTGTAGAGACAGATTTTCCTAAACTGACTTTATGAAGTTCCTAGAAAACTGAGTTAATTGATAATACTGAAATATTAGGTCGCCCCTGTGTTTACAGTCTGTCCACACTATTTAAAAAAATGAGGTTTATAATCTTATTCATGATAATTAAAAATGAGGTTCTTGCAGTTGATGTTGTATTTCATGCTTGATATACTTGATTTATGTGATTTGCATTTCCATCAATAGCTATATTTACTGTATCATCACAACAGTTCAATGTTTGCATATATGTGCATTTTTTAGTCACCTGCGTTGTGACACCGGTTGTATTGCTTAATCCTCAATAAAAACATATTTTAAAAAAAAAATAAAAATAAAAAAATACCACAATCGCATTAAAATGCCACAATAAAATACCAGAATCTTCTGTTATTAACTGATAACTCTAGTTCAATGCCCAATATGGATTACCA
The DNA here is from genome assembly GCF_027579735.1 of Bombina bombina. Classification (NCBI taxonomy): domain Eukaryota; kingdom Metazoa; phylum Chordata; class Amphibia; order Anura; family Bombinatoridae; genus Bombina; species Bombina bombina. The sequence continues at coordinate 179,337,842 of NC_069503.1, read as the reverse complement.
ATTTACTATGCTTTATTAATAACTTCCAGGGATTTAATCACAATAACCAGTTTATGTACAGTTCTGAAAGAGTTCACTATAATGACTGACTTATAAATCTGGAGTGCAAAATCCTGTCTAGCAAAAATTTTTTAGCGCTGAATATTACTGGTTCAAATTTACACAGGGCTATGGATATAACTTAAAACATAAAATATGCTCTTTAAATTACTAGCTGCAACTTAATTATAGCCTTAGAATACCTTTGTTTAAAATATTAAAAATATAGAACAGTTATACATCACCACATAAAACCAATTGAGTGTCTCAGCTTTCTCCGATAAGTCCAATTTCATGTCATAAAATAAGAGAGATATTTTTGCAATAAGGATAAGAATGGTAGCCCAATTTCGCTTATAGTGACTGTGTCCCAAAATGGCAGCAAAGTTATCAGTCAAAATTTTAGCAAAGACCTCTTCTTTCTCCTATGCATGAGCTTTTCAAGTGATCGTCCCCTCACTTTTTTGTAATCATTGGCGAATGTTGGATATATCCTTAACAGATGCTTGTCTTTCCATTGGCCCTCGGAGCTTGTCCCTTTGATAGGCCCTTTGAGCTGAAACATTTGATTGGCTTGCTGGGAACATTTGGCTATTCAATACTACAATTTCCCTTGGCTGCAATTCCTGCATAAACCACTAGAGGGCAGCAGACAACCAGAAATGTAGTCTTGCTATCAATACTGCTGCAGTTTACTATCTAACGTTTAAAATGTTTATTTAATATACTTAAATTTTCAGTATTAATAAACTTATCTGGTCAACGTATATATATATATATATATATATATATATATATATATATATATATATATATATATATCCCATTTACTATAACTTGGCATGTATTTATAGAGACCAAGGATGAATATACTTCCAGTATCATACTAGTAAGCAATTATACTGTAAATTATTTGGCTCTTCACAGAATCATTGCATTCAACATCCTGGCATTATATTGTATCTTAATGTGAATACACAATATTTCATCTTTCTAAGAATTTTAAATGCATGAAAAACCAGATGTAGGTGTGAAATGAAAGAAATAGTGTTGTTAAAATGTCAAACATGTATACATCTATTAATGCAGCTATTATTCAATACAGCAGACATTTTTCCAATATAATATGTTTCAGATCAATACATATATATTGTTAATATAGACTGGGTGTGGAGAATGTTAACTTATATGAATGTATACTCCATTCATTTCATATTTAATATTATCCAAACAATCTCTCAGACTTATCTATTTACATTTACTATACAGTTACTTATTAAGTTCAGCAAATACTTAATATGTTACTGCTAGGCATTTTTCTCTTAGATCCACACATACACATTTTTATACAATATTGAAAATTATACAAGTACTTTAAAATGAATTTAAAAGTTACAATGCAACATGTGTTTCTGCTTAGCTAGCTTGATGTGTATCTGGCTTTCAAAGGAAATCCAGTGAGCTATTGTGTTAAATTATCACATGTGTCTGTTAGCTCATAATATCTTAAAATACTGTTAGCTTAAAATGGTGCAGAACAACATCCCAGGGTATATTCTGGCTTGGGTAATTATCAGATCCATGTAATGACCCCATGTGGAATTATGAGCTTCAAAGGCTTAATTAGTGATTGAACAATTGTATAATTTAGCATATTGAGTGGGGAGGGGAAGAAAGGTTTAAGCTGAATCCTGATATATAATTAGCAAGGCATCTCATGTCTGAACCTCAGATTTGCAATACACAGAATGTATGCAGCAAATGGTATTTTAAGCATGCTCAAACTTAATATTTGATAGATTGCATACTTTATCTTATTATATAGATATGTATTATCCACTGACATTTACAGATACCCTGACATAATTCCCCCTTCCAATTTTAAATAGATGTAAGACACATGTATTTGAATTGGCTTACACTCAGTGGCATTTGGTGGGTGTATTGATAGTATGCATCATAGACAGTCTTCTATGAAGTGAGTCAGTTATTTATTTATTTATTTTCTTAGCCTTCATGCTCGCTAGCTAAGCATCTTTAAACTACAATATTTATTTAGTGAATTTGACACTTCATTCTCTCTCTATGACTTTTAGTTGGGATCTAGGATGGCACGCTCACAACTGGTTAATATGGACCCATTTGTCCATAAAAGTATCATTTTTAGGTATCCTAATTTTATAGGCAACTGGAGAACTTTTGTCAGTAATGACAAAAGGACAATACCATGATGGAAGACATATCTTCTCCTTAACCTGATCTCTTCCAAAATTATAAAGATATACTTTATCATTTATTTCATATTCCTTTTTTGGACTTTTTGAGATAATAATGGGTTTTAGTGGCAGTTGCAGCCTTCTCTAAGTTCCTTTGAGCAAATGCAAAGTCATATTGCAGGTGCTTCCTTAGGTTCTCCACATATTGATACGTATTGGCAGTTTATCAAGTTCTGGTCTGATGTACGGTACAGTAGATGCTGAGGTAGAACCTTTCTTCTACCAGTCATCAATTCAAAAGGTGACATCTTTGTAGTACTACTTGGAGTTGCTCTTAATGCCATTAGGACTAGAGGTAATTTTACATCCCAGTCTTTACCTGTTTCACTCGCAAACCTTTTGAGGATTTTCACAATAAACTGGTTGTAACGCTCTACACCACCACTTGAGGCAGCTCTATATGCAATATGGAGCTTTCTTTTGACCCCTAGTATTTTCCACATCTTGGTCATCACTTCGCTAGTGAAGTGGGTTCCCCCGATCGGATTCGATTCTCTGGGGTAAACTAAATCTGGAAAACACGTGGTTGATGAGCAATGCTGCGCATGTTTCAGCACTATTGTTAGGTGCACTGATGCACTCTACCCATTTAGTGAACAGGCATGTCACTGTTAACATGTATTTGTTACCTCTAGATGACCTAGTTACTGGACCAATAAAATAAATGTGTATATCTGACCATGGCATTACCATCCCCCTTTTCTGCAATGGCGCTCTGTGCGTTGGAACTGTGGACAGATTAAACAACCTTGACAGTAGGTTTGAACATCCTTCAACATGTGCGGTCAAAAGGCGTAATCACGTAATATTGAATACGTTAATTTGGCACCATGATGGCCAGATGTGGGAGCATCGTGGGCATGTTGAAGCATGAGACCTCTGAACTTTGTAGGTACCACCCATTGCTGGATGCCAGTTTTTAAGGTTCTTATTAACAAACCATCCTGTAACTTGAATTGTGATCTGGATTTCATTAAGATTCTAAGATCTTCCTTGCCAATACAAACATCTTTTGAGATGGGTTTGCTCTCAGGATCTTCTATGTGTTTATAGAAGATGCCTACAATGTGGTCTTCCTTTTGACTAGTGATCAGGTCCTCTCTGGGAGAATCCTGACTCCATTGTACCAGGTTAGGCTTACTCTGTTGTTTGGCCTGGTTTCTGGTAATGGCTTCTACCTGAATTGCACCCATTAAGTGGTCGATATTGAGGAGTTCTCCAGTTATGGCTCATTGTTTGGCTAATGAATACGCAAGATCATTGCCTTCCTTATCAGGACCTAGAATTCTGGAATGACCCTTGGTCTTTTTCCAGTGCATGGTTAACCCATTGGATACCATTAGATTATCAATCTCGCAGAACAACTTGCTATGTTTGACTGGTTTGTTAGTTTTCTGCATGCCATTTCTTTTCCAAGTTGACAGGTATTCAACAAAACAGTCACGCAAGTAATTTGAGTCAGTCATGATCACACATTCATGAATACCTTGTTCAGTAGCCATTTTAATGGTTTTGAGGACATCAGCTAGTTCTGCAACTTGATTGGATCTTGGTCCAATGTTGAAACCTACAGAAATATTTGGGAGTCCATTTGACCAGGTTATACCAATACCAATCTGCACTCATTATCAATAGTGGCATATACCCAAGGTAATGTTTGACACTGGTCCTCATTATATATTTTATATAGGGAAAACAATTGTTCCTTCAGGAAATTGTCTTCTAGTATCTCTTCCCTATGATCCTTAGCAGTACAGTCATGGAGCTCAGCAAACCCCTGTGCGACTGGATTCTTTTTGTTTTGCTTATAGCGAATTTCTAAAGACCAGCCTTGTAAGGAAAGAGTCCAAGCTGTTATGCGGCTATTAAACAAGTTATAGATATAGCAAAGGCTGGTGGCTGTTTCTACAATAATTTTCTTGCCCTGTATATAGCTGCTGAAATTTTGTAGAGTCCATACAGTAGATAAGAGGACTTTTTCACAATTACTAAATTTTATTTCTACTGGGGATAAAGTTTTACCCGCATAAGCAATTACTTTACTTAAATCATCATGCTTTTGGTATAAAACGGCACTCATGCTTATATCTGTGTAACCTGTCTCTAGGTAAAAAGGTTTGCCCCCTTCAGGATACGCTAAGCAAGGTGCTTGAGTGAGTTTTCTCTTCAGCTCTCTGATGGCTTTCTCTTGGGCCTCACTCCAGTGCCATTTCACATCCTTCTTTAGAACAAGTAGCAGTGGTTTAGCTAATTCTGCATAATTATCAATAAATTTGTGAGAATAATTTGTCATACCCAGGAATGATCTTAATTCCTTTAAGCTAGTTGGGTTTTTAGAATTTATTATAGCTTCCACCTTTTTCTTCTGAGGATTTAACCCTTCAGAAGTAACTTCATGTCCTAAGAAGTTTTCACAAGAGCGGCACCATTGAGCTTTTTGTAGGGATAATTTGACACCTGCCTTTTTAAGTTGGCTGAGGGCGTTTTTAAGTTCAGTGATGTGTTTTCTTTTTAAAGACACAATGAGTCCACGGATTTCATCCTTGTGGGATTATGCCTCCTGGTCAGCAGGATGAGGCAAAGAGCACCACAGCAGAGCTGTTATATAGCTCCTCCCTTCCCTCCCACTCCAGTCATTCTCTTTGCCTGCGTTAGTGATAGGAGATGGCAAAGTGAGGTGTTAGTTTTTGATTCTTCAATCAAGAGTTTTGTATTTTAAAAACAGTGCCAGTGTGTGCTGTTTTATTTAGGGTGTAGCCGTAGTCCATATCAGTCTCTACAGAAGAGCATTTGGTGGCTTTAGAGCAATGGGAACTGGTGGGACATAATTCTCACTGCGCCTCCCATAGGATTATGCTGCCCTTTTGATGATAGCCTAAGTGATATCTAACTCAGGACCTATCTGTTTCCACAGGGCTATGGGAGGGAGAGGACCTCCTACACCTGATGGAGCTGTCTTGCTGTCAGACAGCGTTGAGGTAAGTGCAGTTTCTAGTGAGTCTGGGACATTTGGTTAAGCTCAGAGGGGACTCTGCACTCGTAGTTAATACAAGGGGGTTTCCCATGATGACAGCATGGGTACAGGCACTGGGCTAGGCTAAGGGGACTCTACCGGACATTTTTTATTCTTATAAAACTCCCGGTACGGACTGTATAGAAATTTACGCCACAAGGGGCGGGGCTTATATTCGTGCACTTCTTAGATGTTGCGCAGTTTATTTGACACTGGTTCTGGTTTTACTAGGAACACATCTGCTGCGTAGTTCTCCAGCTCTTCGGGCAGGGTGCTGAACCGCATGGTAGAAAAGAGGAAAGCAGTTATCAGCACCCTGTAGCCCGACCGGACATATTCCTGAGAGAGGTTTGGAGATTGGCGGCAGGTAGGACGCCTCAGCTTAGCTGTTGAGGCGGGGAGGTGTCTGAACAGCCAAATAGTTTTTTCTTTCAGATAAACTGCTCAGATATTAAACGCCTTTTTTACTGCACAGTATAAAAAAACGGCTGCTTTTATTTCTGAAAGACAGTGTTCACAGTAAAATACTACATTTACTATTTTGTATTCACTGTATTATTTGTTGCTTTACTATTCTCTCATATAGTAAGAGAGTCTGAGTAGTATAATTTAAAGAGCCAGTTTTTCAAAATTTTAAGAATTTTTTGTTTAATTCATTTTCTGATCTGTTCTATAGCATGGACTTGGAAAATGTTACTTGCACAATGTGTTTGGATGCCAATGTGGAACCTCCTGTTCCCTTTTGTCCCTCATGTATTGAGAGGGCTTTAATCTATAAAGATAAACATTTTCATGATAAAAAATTGTCAGTGGTGGATGCCTCTCAAGAGTCTAACAATGAGAGTCAGAGTATGCCACAGCTTTCTCCCCAAAGGTCCCAGCCCTTAACGCCCACCCAAGCAGTGCCATGTACTTCGCCTCAAGTTTCTGCTGCATTAAGAGATATTGCTGCAGTTATGTCTTCTACTCTTTCTGAGGCATTATCTGCCTTTCCTATACTTCAAGGCAAACGTAAAAGGAAGGACAACTATGTGGTTAACAAAGTTTCTGATGCTCTGGTGGCAACCGCGGACGTACCCTCTCAGGGATCAGAGATAGAAGGTATAGAGGTTCTATCGGAAGGTGAAATTTCAGACTCGGGGAGTTCCTTACTTTTGACTGAAGTTGTTTCCTTCAGGTTTAAACTAGAACCCCTCCGTCTGTTACTCAGGGAGGTTTTAGTGACTTTGGACTACCACAGGAGTAGTCGTTCCTGAGAAATTGATTAAGTTAGACAGATATTTAGAAGTTCCTTCTTACTCAGAGGTTTTTCCAGTTCCCAAGAGGACTTCGGAAATTATTGCTAAGGAATGGGAGAGACCTGGTATTCCCTTCTCTCCTCCTATCTTCAAGAAAATGTTTCCAATTGCGGACGCTGTCAAGGAAGCATGGCAAACGGTCCCTAAGGTGGAAGGGGCTATTTCCACCTTGGCCAAATGAACTACTATTCCTATTGAGGATAGTTGTGCTTTCAAAGACCCCATGGATAAGAAGTTGGAGGGTCTATTAAACAAGATTTATGTTCACCAGGGTTTACTACTACAACCTGCTGCATGCATTGTTACAGTAACCAATGCTGCAGCTTATTTTTTTTTTTTTTTAAATATTTTTATTGAGGTTTGAATATAAGGCATACAAACAATCTATGACATCTGAGAAATATACATAAAATATGCTGCAAAACATGAATATAACAGTTTATGCTCAATTAAGTAAACATATCTCTCGTTCGTATGGAATTATCTATCAACAGCCAAATATATAAACAAAAAAGAAAAAGGCAAGCACATTTTCAGTCCAATTGCAAGAGAAATTTAGTAATAAAGCCTATGGAAACAACACCTCATTTTAAAGGGTAAAGGGGAGTATATCAATTACATACTAGTAGTGAACGCGTTGAAATTAAAGTAAGGGTATCGTAGGGGATCTATGTCCCTAAGCCTAACCAGTAGGCTATATGAGCGGGGGGAGGGCTATTTATGGCCACATCAAAAATACCCAATATAATTCAAACCAGGTTGGGCTATGTCAAAATAATGTTGAAGTTACAATTATAATAAATATTGAAAAAAGAAACATCAACAACTCTCAAGTTACTGAGACCTAGTATTTGCCATACAGTACGCATATTTAGTTGAGTATAGCATTAAACTATAACTTGGTAAGATATTGACTATAAGGTCGAATTCCAACAATCATAGTTTAAGTATCGCTAGACTGATCTATTAGACAATGATTCACAGCTAAAGCAAAACCTACACATCAGGCTTTTATTTTCTACTGGGACCAGTATATATAAAATATAAAAAATAAGGGGCTGAAAAATATATATGTAGAATATGACAGTGTATCTTATGTCTAAGGACCACTATAGTAGTGTGTGCGAAAGTGGGAATTAATCTTAAAAATAGACCGCTAGGGGCTAAAATATTACTCAACAGACTTTCTTGGGTAAGATATATACATGGAAACAGGCGAAGCTAGACCTAGGCTTAAATGTACAGATAGTAAGGAAAATATAGGTCTGCCACAGGAGTACGCAGCTTATTTTTTTGATGCCCTTGCAGAGTCTCTTAAGACTGAGACTAATTTGGAAGAAATCCAGGATCGGATTAAGGCTTTAAAGTTGGCAAACTCCTTCATAACAGACGCTTCTCTGCAAATTACTAAATTGGCAGCTAAAAGTTCAGGTTTCTCTATTCTAGCACGCAGAGCCTTATGGTTGAAATCTTGGTCTGCGGATGTTTCATCAAAGTCTAAGCTTTTGGCAATTCCCTATAAGGGGAAGACCTTGTTTGGACCTGGATTGAAGGAGATTATTGCTGACATCACAGGAGGCAAGGGCCATTTCCTCCCTCAAGACAAAAGAAATAAGCAGAAGGGACGACAAAGTAATTTTCGTTCCTTTCGAAATTTCAAGGGAAATTCTTTTGCTTCCTCCTCTAAACAGGAAGGAAACTATTCGCAAACCAAGTCAACTTGGAAGCCAAACCACTCTTGGAACAAAGGTAAACAATCCAAGAAACCCGCTGTTGATTCCAAGTCAGCATGAAGAGTTTGCGCCCGACCCTGGACCGGATCTGGTAGGGGCAGACTTTCCTTTTTAATTCAGGCTTGGGTACGAGATGTTCAGGATCCCTGGGCTATAGAAATAGTGTCTCAGGGATACAAACTGGAGTTCCGAAATCCTTCCCCCCGGGGAAGATTTCTTCTTTCAAGAGTATCTGCAGACCAGATAAAAAGAGAGGCGTTCTTACATTGCGTAAGAGACCTCTCTTCCATGGGGGTAATTTGTCCCGTTCCAATACAGGGACAGGGTTTTTATTCAAATCTGTTTGTAGTTCCCAAAAAGGAGGGAACTTTCAGACCTATATTAGACCTCAAGAGTCTAAACAAGTTTCTCAGAGTTCCATCGTTCAAGACTATTCGTACCATTCTTCCATTGATCCAGGAGGGTCAATTTATGACCACAGTGAATCTAAAGGATGCATATCTTCATGTTCCTATCCACAGTGATCATCACAAGTTCCTGAGGTTTGCCTTCCTGGACAAACACTTTCAGTTCGTGGCTCTTCCTTTCAGTCTGGCCACGGTACCCAGAATTTTCACAAAGGTTCTGGGGTCTCTGCTGGCGGTTGTAAGACCGTGGGGCATTGCGGTGGCACCTTATCTGGACGATATTCTAATCCAGGCATCATCTTATCAGCATGCAAGGTTCCATACCGACATTGTGCTATCCTTCCTGAGAACTCATGGGTGGAAGGTAAATCTGGAAAAGAGTTAGTTAATTCCGCAGACAAGGGTACCCTTCTTAGGGACTCTAATCGACTCTATATCCATGAGAATTTTTCTGACAGAGGTCAGAAAGTCAAAGATTCTGAATACATGTCGAGCCCTTCAGTCCACTCTTTGGCCGTCGGTGGCTCCGTACATGCAGGTAATCGGGTTGATGGTAGCGGCAATGGACATCATTCCGTTTGCTCGGTTTCACCTCAGGCCTCTGCAGTTAAGCATGCTCCGGCAGTGGAATGGAGATTTATACGGATTTGTCTCCTCGAATAACCCTAGATCAAGAGACGAGGGACTCTCTTCATTGGTGGTTGTCTCTGGATCATCTGTCCCAGGGGACGTGCTTTCGCAGACCCTCATGGGTGAGCGTGAGAGTGGACGCCAGCCTTTTAGGATGGGGAGCAGTCTGGGGTTCCTTAAAGGCTCAGGGAGTATGGACTCGGACAGAGTCTCTCCTTCCCATTAACATTCTAGAGCTGAGGGAGATCTTCAATGCTCTTCGGGCTTGGCCTCGGCTCAATTAATCAGATTCCAGTCGGACAAAATAACGACAGTGGCTTACATCAATCATCAGGGAGGAACAAGGAGTTCCTTAGCGATGACCGAAGTAGCCAAGATAATCCAGTGGCCAGAGGCCCATTCTTGCCATCTGTCAGCAATCCACATCCCAGGGGTGGAAAACTGGGAGGTGGATGGATTTTCTGAGCAGGCAGACTTTTCATCCGGAGAGTGGGAACTCCATCCGGAAATATTTTCCGATCTGATTCTCAGATGGGGTCGGCCGGAATTGGATCTCATGGCGTCTCGTCAGAATACCAAGCTCCTGAGATACAGGTCCAGGGATCCCCAGGCCGAGTTGATAGATGCCTTAGCGGTTCCTTGGTCCTTCAACCCAGCATATCTATTTCCCCTGTTTGCTCTTCTTCCCCGGGTTATTGCTCGGATCAAACAGGAGAAGTCATCGGTGATCCTCATCGCTCCTGCGTGGCCTCGCAGGATTTGGTATGCCGACCTGGTTGTCATGTCATCTCTACCACCCTGGACACTTCCATTGAGGAAGGACCTTCTCATTCAGGGACCCTTCCTTCACCTGAATCTAATTTCTCTGAAGCTAACTGCTTGGAGATTGAACGCTTAATTCTATCCAAGCGAGGTTTCTCTGATTCGGTTATAGATACTTTAATTCAGGCATGTAAACCTGTAACTAGGAAGATTTTACTATAAGATATGGCATAAATATCTTTATTGGTGCGAATCCAAGGGCTACTCATGGAGTAGAGTTAGGATTCCCAGGATTTTATCTTTTCTCCAAGAAGGATTGGAGAAAGGGTTGCCAGCAAGTTCCTTAAAGGGACAAATTTCTGCTTTGTCGATTTTACTATACAAGCGTTTGGCAGATGTTCCAGACGTTCAGTCTTTTTGTCAGGCTCTGAATAGAATCAAGCCTGTTTTTAGACCAATTGCTCCACCCTGGAGTTTGAATTTAGTTCTTAATGTTCTTCAAGGGGTTCCGTTTGAACCTATGCATTCCATAGATATTAAGTTGTTATCTTGGAAAGTGTTATTTTTGGTTTCTATTTCTTCTGCTCGCAGAGTTTCTGAGCTGTTGGCTTTACAATGTGATTCTCCTTATCTTATTTTTCATTCTGATAAGGTGGTGTTACATACCAAACCTGGTTTCCTTCCTAAGGTTGTTTCTAATAAGAATATTAATCAGAAAATTGTTGTTCCTTCCTTGTGTCCTAATCCTTCTTCTAAGAAGGAACGTCTGTTACATAATCTGGATGTAGTCCGTGCCTTGAGATTTTACTTGCAGGCGACTAAGGATTTTTGTCAGACGTCTTCATTATTTGTTGTTTTTGATGGAAGACGTAGGGGTCAGAAAGCTACAGCTACCTCTCTTTCTTTTTGGTTGAGAAGTATCATCCGCCTGGCATATGAGACTGCTGGAGTGGACAGCAGCCTCCTGAAAGAATTACGGCTCATTTTACTAGGGCTGTGGCTTCAACATGGGCTTTAAAAACGATGCTTCTGTTGAACAGATTTGTAAGGCTGCGACTTGGTCGTCCCTTCATACTTTTTCCAAATTTTCCAAATTTGATACTGCTTCTTCTGAGGCTATTTTTGGGAGAAAGGTTCTTCAAGCAGTGGTGCCTTCTGTTTAGGTTCCTGTCTTGTCCCTCCCTTTCATCCGTGTCCTATTGCTTTGGTATTGGTTTCCCACAAGTAAGGATGAAATCCGTGGACTCGTCATATCTTTGTAAAAGAAAAGTAAATTAATGCTTACCTGATAAATTGATTTCTTTTACGATATGACGAGTCCACGGCCCACCCTGTTATTTTAAGATAGCTTTATTTAATTTTTTGTAAACTTCAGTCACCTCTGCACCTTTTTAGCCTTTACTTTTCTCTTCCTATACCTTCGGCCGACTGACTGGAGGTGGAGGGGAAGCGAGGGGCTATATATACAGCTCTGCTGTGGTGCTCTTTGCCACTTCCTGTTAGCAGGAGGTTAATATCCCACAAGTAAGGATGAGATCTGTGGACTTATCATATCGTAAAAGAAATCAGTTTATCAGGTATGCATAAATTTACTTTTTTCTATTCACCCCCTGATGGCGGCCCTGGTGAGCAGCAAGATGTTGTTTCTATTTTTGCTGCCTCTTTTTATTTTAAATAAATTAAAAGTTATATTTTAATGTATCAGTTATTCTACTATACACAGTGCATGTAATTGGCAAGAGTCCATGAGCTATTGACATATGGGATATACAATCCTACCAGGAGGGGCAAAGTTTCCCAAATCTCAAAATACCTATAAATACACCCCTCACCACACCCACAATTCAGTTTTACAGAGTACAGTGTTTGTCAGAGGGATGTGAAGAGAGTATCGCATATTGATTTTTATGGTTTCTCTCACGGGAAATCTTTTCAAGGGTTCTCTGTTATCGGTTGTAGGGATTCATCTCCTACCTCCCTTTTCAGATCGACAATATACTCTTATACCATTACCTCTTCTGATAGTTTTCAGTACTGGTTTGGCTATCTGCTATATGTGGATGGGTATCTTTCGGTAAGTATGTATCATTTTTTAAGACACTCAGCTATGGTTGGTGCTTTATGTATTTATATAAAGTTCTAAATATAGGTGTTTGCTTATATTTGCCATGAGTCAGGTCTATGTATATTTCCCTTTGCAGTCTTGCAGTTTCAGTATGGGAATCATGTTTTAGGAATTTATTTTTTTAATATTTTCTTACCTTGAGTTTGGTCTTTTTTCAAATTTGACTTGTTTCTCGAAAAATTTGAGGGCAAATTTAGGCTCACGAGGGCACAAAATGCTGTTATTTATTGCGTCATTTTTGGCGCGATAATTTTTTGGCGTGAATGTGCATCTATCTTCAACAGATGCAAGTCTCATAGGTTGGGTAGCTGTCTGGGGGTCTCTGACAGCACAAGGGTTTTGGAATCCTCAAGAGGCGAGGTTACCAATCAATATTTTAGAACTCTGCGCTATTTTCAGGGCTCTTCAGGCTTGGCCTCTACTAAAGAGAGAACCATTCATTTGTTTTCAGACAGACAATATCACAACTGTGGCATATGTCAATCATCAGGGTGGGAATCGCAGTTCTTTAGCAATGAAAGAAGTATCTTGAAGAATTCAACTTCTGTCTAATTTCTGCAATTCAAACCCGGGTCTAGACAATTGGGAAGCGGATTATCTCAGCCGTCAGACTTTACATCCAGGGGAGTGGTCTCTCAATCCAGATGTATTTTGTCAGATTGTACAGATGCGGGGTCTTCCAGAAATAGATCTCATGGCATCTAAGCAAGAAACTTTCCAGGTCCAGGGATCCTCAGGCTGAGATGGTAGATGCGTTAGCAGTTCCTTGGCCATACCAGATAGATGGAAACAAAAGAAGGCGCCAACATAGTGCAAAATCAATAAGGCATGACACGCCGCTGCTGTAGGTGTTTACATATATGCACCTGAGGAAACGGTCACGTACTGACCGAGAAACGTTGTGTTAAATAAAGTCTTTTTATTGATTTTCGACTTTTGCCACAAACTGTATTTTATCTTTATCTTTATCAATACGATACCACTGCCAATTACACACTTTTTCCAGTGTTTGGTCTGGATCTGTGTAGTGTGTTTGATCTACTTGGTAACTGGGTCTGGAGCTTGTTTGCTGGTGTCTGGAGCCCAGCCTGATACATCACAAGCTTGGAGTGCCGTTTATCATCCAGGAAAGCACAGACTGCACACAAAAGAGGACGTGTAGGCTACGGAACCAGTATTCATACCACACAGGAGTGGGAGTTAGCTGGACGACTCCAAGAGTCCAGTAGGCGTTTGTGACACTTCTCAAGTGTCTGCTATCTTGTGAGTATAATAACACCTACAGCAGCGGCGTGTCATGCCTTATTGATTTTGCACTATGTTGGCGCCTTCTTTTGTTTCCATCTATCTGTAGATACCTCGTCTTGGGCCACCAACAAGATTTGTTTGAAGAAGCTGCTTGCCATTTGCCATCTGATTTGTCATCTAACTTGATTTGAACTCTTATGTGGACATTTTGGTTAATAAGTATCACTATTGCACTGTATTGTTTTGAATATTGCACTGAATGCACTATATTTAAGTGATTGCACTGTGAGCATTGTATAATCACTTTTGAGTAGTTATTTTACTACTAAGCGGTATAATATTATATTTTGAAGATTAGGAGTCCACTTTTTTTTACTTATTCATTATTAATTCGACCTTTTGGCGCACTGATTTTATTTTAGTTTTGTACTAACACTCCGTGGCCATACCAACCTGCTTACATCCTTCCGCCTCTAGTTCTTCTTCCAAGGGTTATCTCCAAGATCATAATGGAACAATTGCATGTGTTTCTGATAGCACCAGCATGGCCTCACAGATTTTGGTTTGCGGATCTTGTCTGGATGTCAAATGCCAGCCTTGGCCACTTCCTTTAAGACCAGACCTTCTGTCTCAAGGGCTGTTTTTCCATCAGGATATCGAATCGCTAAATTTGAAGGTTTGGAAATTGAACGCTTAGTGCTTAGTCAAAGAGGTTTCTTTGACTCAGTGATAAATACTATGCTACAGACTCGTAAGTCTGTTTCAAGGAAAATTTATTATCGGGTTTGGAAAACCTATATTTCATGGTGTTCTCATAAAGTCTCTTGGCATTCTTTTAGAATTCCTAGAATTTTACAGTTTCTTCAGGTTGGTTTGGATAAAGGTTTGTCTGCAAGTACTTTGAAGGGACAAATCTCTGCTGTTTCGGTTTCATTTCATAGAAAGATGGCTAAGCTTCCTGATATTCACTATTTTGTTGAGGCTTTGGTTCATATCAAGCCTGTTATGAAATCAATCTCTCCTACTTGGAGTCTTAATTTGGTTTTGAAGGCTTTAAAGGCTCCTCCTTTTGAGCCTATGCATTCTTTGGATATTAAACTACTTTCTTGGAAAGTGTTGTTCCTTTTGGCTATCTCTTCAGCTAGAAGAGTTTCTGAATTGTCTGCTCTCTCTTGTGAGTCTTCTTTTCTGATTTTCCATCAGGATAAGGCTGTTTTGCGGACTTCATTTAAATTTCTCCCTAAGGTTGTGAATTCTAACAAAATTAGTAGGGAAATTGTTGTTCCTTCCTTGTGTCCTAATCCTAAAAATACTCTTGAAAGATCTTTACATTCTTTGGATGTTGTAAGAGCTTTGAAATATTATGTCGAAGCTACTAAAGATTTCAGGAAGACTTCTAGCCTATTTGTTGTTTTTTCTGGTCCTAGGAAAAGTCAGAAAGCCTCTGCCATTTATTTGGCATCTTGGTTAAAGCTTTTGATTTACAAGGTTTATTTGGAGATGGGGCAATCTCCACCTCAGAAAATTACAGCTCATTTTACTAGATCTCATTTTACTAGATCAGTCGCCACTTCTTGGGATTTTAAGAATTAAGCTTCGGTTGATCAGATTTGCAAAGCAGCAACTTGGTCTTCTTTGCATACATTTACTAAATGTTACCATTTTGATATATTTGCTTCTTCTGAAGCAGTCTTTGGTAGAAAAGTTCTTAAGGCAGCTGTCTCAGTTTGATTCTTCTGCTTATGATTTAAGTTTTTTTTTCTTGTAATTTATGTGAAATCTATAAGACTTATTTTTTTGTGTGGATTTATTTTTTTCAGCGGAAATAGCTGTTTTTATTTTATCCCTTCCTTTCTAGTGACTCTTCTGTGGTCTTCCACATCTTGGGTATTTCTATCCCATACATCACTAGCTCATGGACTCTTGCCAATTACATGAAATAAAACATAATTTATGTAAGAACTTACCTGATAAATTAATTTGTTTCATATTGGCAAGAGTCCATGAGGCCCACCCTTTGTATGGTGGTTATGATTTTTGTATAAAAGCACAATTATATTTCCAGTTCCTCTTTTTGTATACTTTTTTACTCCTTATTTTTTCACACCACTACTTGGCTATTTGTTAAACTGAATTGTGGGTGTGGTGAGGGGTGTATTTATAGGCATTTTGAGGTTTGGGAAACTTTGCCCCTCCTGTTATGATTGTATATCCCATATGTCACTAGCTCATGGACTCTTGCCAATATGAAAGAAATTAATTTATCAGGTAAGTTCTTACTTAAATTGTGTTTTTTGAGCATACTCATTTACCTACATAAAGACTATTCATTGGGGATATTTTTATCTATTACCCTTCATTCAGGACTGTCTCATTTGACGGATCATTAGACATTGTTTCTATTAGTGACTATTGTTTCTATTGGTGTCTATTGTCTGTAATAGCATTTCATTTTGTCTCATTTGATTGGACATTTACTAACATTCTCTTTTGAGGTCAATAGATTGTATTAGCGCCCCCTAGCAATTCTAGGTTGCATTGCAATAGTGTTTTCTCAGACTATTAATTAGGAGATTGTTGTTCCTTCTATGTGTCCTTCTCCAAAGAATAATAAAGTGAGACTGTGATGAAAGAGTGGGTGCCCAGGCTCACTGATGGGGGGTTGGGCCCACATGGTTTCCCTAATTCGTTGTTTTGGGGCTTGCCTCTCATGCATGTATGTCAATAACAGTGGTGTATTGCTATTTGTACAAATTATGTCACAAGCCAGTGTTCAAAGAAATATTTTCCCAGTCTTTGCTTTAAAGACTGATTTACATATCTGAGCAGGCTGCTTCAAAACAGAGAGTTAGTTACTCATGGCAGAAAATCTTTTAGGAACAAAAGTGGTATCTGGTTCATCTATTACCCTCAGATCTGGCACTTCAAAAGGCTGTATTTGTACATCATCAGCCAGACTACAATCTCAGCAGGTGATCAGGGGTTGGGACTGACAGATCTTACCAGTGATGCCCCTCTCTGTGCTGGGTTATGATTGGTTGCTAAGATCATCGCTAGGGGGCGTGTTGTGAGCTGACAAGAGAGATGGGCCGTTTTCAAAACCACTTTGCGTGGGGAAAAGGAGAGTTATTCCAAGTTGCCTGAACTATACAGTCGATTACCCAAGAACTCTCTAAGGGACTATAACAAGACTGTGCAAGAGGACTATTTGTATTTATCTGGATTCTACTGACTGTGGCTGATGGAACAGGGTAGTTTTTCTCCTAGCCCCAATGTGAGTGTGTTATTTCTGTATTTTGTGTACTTCTGTGTGTTTGCCTATTTTTAGTGAATAAAGTACAATTTATTTCACCATTCGTTTTGCTTATTGAAATGATCCCAGTTAAACACAGTATAAAGTGCTGGTCTCCCATGACAGAAACTCTTACACATTCTTGAGGTAGTTCAAGCTTTAAAGTTTTATCTTCAAGCTACTAAGGATTTCATACAATCTTGTGCTTTATTTGTTCACTTTTCGGGTCAGCATAGAGGTCAAAAAGCTAATGCAGTTACCTTGGCATGTTGGTTGCAACAGTTGATTCGTAAAGCTTACCTGGAGGTGGGAAAATCTCCTCCACCTTGTAATACAGCTCATTCTAGTAAGTCTGTATCTACTTCATGGGCGTTCAAAGATGAGGATTCCGTTGAAGAAATATGCACAGCTGAAACTAGGCCTTCTCTTCACACTTTTACGAAATGTTTGATATTTTTGCCTCTTCGGAGGTTGTGATTGGCAGGAAAGGTCTTTCAGGTTGCAGTGTCCAGCCAATGATGTGCCTGCCTTTTTTTCCTTTTGTCCCACCCTTTTTTTTTTTTTTTAGTATAGTGGACTCACAGCTTGGGTATTAAATCCCATATTTGTAAAATTGTGATGTAGATTTATGCACTATTTTTGATCACTTATAACAAACTAATTATGTGGTCTATACATATGTAGTTTATATTATATCAAAAACCTGTTTGTCATAATGTGGCAAGTGAATACAAAAACAAAATGTATGCTTACCTGATCAATTTCTTTCTTTCCGGGCATGGAGAGTCCAAAACGTCATTCAAATTACTAGTGGGATATTCAACTCCTGGCCAGCAGATGCTAAATGTAACTTCCCTTACCCATAATTCCCAATCATTCAGTTGAAGGAAAATGGAAAAAGAAGAAACATAAGGGTATAGAGGTGCCTGAGGTTAACTAAAAAAACTGCTAAATTATATTTTAAAAAGAGGGCGGGATCATGTACTCTCCATGCCATGTCACCACCTTAGGGAGAAACCCCAATTTAGTATGAAGGACCGCCTTATCTGCATGAAAAATAAGGTACTGGGAATCACATTGCAAAGCAGAAAACTCAGAAACTCTCCAAGTGGAAGAAATAGCAAAGAGAAACAAAACCTTCCAAGTTAACAATTTTAAATCAACAACATGCATCGCTTCAAACGGAGCTTGCTGCAAAACTACTAAGTTAAGGCTCCAAGGAGGAGGAACAGGTTTAAACACAGGCCTGACAACCCTTTCTCCAGGCCATCCTGAAGAAAAGATAAAATTTGTGGAATCCTCACCTGACTCCAAGAAAAACCTTTAGCTTTACACCAAAAAAGGTATTTACGCCATATCTTATGGTACATCTTACAAGTAACAGGTTTACGAGCCTGAAGCTGAAAAAAAACTACAAGACACTTAAGCTTGTCACGAAAGAGCGCTACCTATGGGAGACAAATAGTGTATATGTGAAAAACGTATAGAGATTTAGATATTTAAAAATATAGAGTTAAACATTAGAAAATCTTTTAATAAATTAATAGAATATGATCAAATAATACAATTAATCTATCTACAGGTAATTGTAGTTAGACACGTATCAGGAATCTATAAGTTTATGCTTCAATATAAAACAAACAGTGTTACAACCTGCATGAAAAAGGATATGTTTTATATAGAGTTCACAGATTCATAATCAGAGTCCACACTGCTGCTCCTTCTTAAGCTCACTGGTAGGAGGGGGTAACACTAGAAAACAAGTAAAGAAAGAAAAGAGAAAACAGGAGTGCAAAAGACTGATCTAAGTGCAAAATAATAAAAAAAATTTAATGGCACACAATAAAAACACACTCACACTCTGTACCCTCAAACGTATGAGGTATGTGAACAGCACATAAAAAAAAAGTAGACAGCACAGTTCTGTCTCCCTTTCAAATGGATCTCCCGGTTGGTGCGTGTCTGTAGAGACCTTCGCATCCGCACACTTTGATCCACCACTGGGAAGCAGAAGCTTCAAGTCTGTGACCGCTGTATGTGTCCACTTTCAACAAAGCACTAAAAACTTCAGGATCGCTATATGTCATCCATCAAAGACAAGCGTTCAAGAGGTTGTGAGCGTCTGTCAATGTGGGAGTGGCCTAACACGTTTCCTGGGGCTCCTCTCCAGTTCGTCAGAGGCATGCCCACATACCTTGACACAGAACTTTTATAGGACTCCTGTTACAGCTTCTCTATTTCTGCACTTTAATGTTAAGGTGGAAATGGCTTACTCAATTTATTTATTGCTCCTAATACAAATTTACAGGAAAAAGAGAAGCTTAACATATAACATATTGTAAAAAGCAGACAAATCATCCCCTTGTATTTTAAAAAAAAAGAAGATATATCCCTATATCTATAAAATCTATATATAAAAATACCATACTAAAAACATTTTAAACACCCTTTCAGCAATTCATTAAACAATCCTTATTATCTTATACATATACTGTATATGTGTGTATTCCATTTGCTATACATTATATATATATATATACACACATATACAGTAAATGAATAAATAAAAATAATAAAAATAATGCAATATCATTCAATTTTATTTTAAATCCATAAAAACATAAATGGTGCCCATAGTGAGTAGAGAGTTACAGGACAATTCATAATTGAGAGAAGTAACCAAGGGATTTCCTATGTAGGGGGCACCCACTGACTACTTGTAAACTCCCCTTTATTGCTAAGACTGAGATTAGGTGACTAAATTCTGCTATTCCAAAATTATCCAATCCTGCCATATATTTTCCAAAAATACGGTGGGATTTATATTTTGATTAGATTGTCATTCTACTTATATTCCCCCTCTAGGCCAAAAAACTTTTCCTCATTTTGATTCAACCTCACTCCCATAAAACCTTGCTCTTCACTCCCATGAAGCCTCGCCAACGTAGAATATATAGTCAAATAGTAAGAGACGCTGAACCCTAATATAAAAAAGGAAATACATACACAACTTATACATCAATAAATGCAGCTAGATTCTCTTCTCTATTCATTCCCTGAGGTTCTAGTGTGCCTAGTGTGTGAATCCAGTACGTCTCTCTCTGCCTGAGGAGTCTAAGGCGATCCCCACCCCTTTCATTTTTTTCACATGTTAAATTGCTTTAATGTTTAGGTCTCTGCTATCTCTTCCATGTACCTCCAAAAAAATGGGCTGACACTCCATGGGTGAGGAGTCCTATTTCTATGTTTCTGAAATGCTCTGTTAGTCTATACTTCGTTGTCCCAACGTACTTTTTCCCACATGAGCACTCAAGAAGGTAAACCACATAGTTGGATTTACAATTCATCAATTCTTGTATATCATGTTGTTTACCATCTTTAGTGGGGAAAATTTTTTTATTCTCTTGATGTATATGTGTACAACATATGCACCCTGATCTTCCACATTTGTAGAATCCTTTTGTGTGTTGCCTCAACCAATTATTTCCTCCCTTTTCCTTCCTCAGTTTACTTGGGGCAACCGTGTTCTTTATTGATTGATTTTTCTTATAGATTACCCTACTCTTTTCTGGAATAATCTCCTTTAAGACCGGATCTTGAAGTAGCACA
Organism: Bombina bombina; assembly: GCF_027579735.1. Lineage (NCBI taxonomy): Eukaryota > Metazoa > Chordata > Amphibia > Anura > Bombinatoridae > Bombina > Bombina bombina. The sequence goes on along the minus strand of NC_069503.1, from coordinate 179,317,410 downwards.
GGCCAAAGTTTCTTTAGCGCTCTTTCGATACCCCTATGTGCATTGTTATATTTTGTGAGAATATTTAGTCTATTTTGTTTTTCGTTCATGCTTTTATTTATGTTTATGTTTTTATTTTTCTGAAAGGTGGAACCCTCCTTTACATTTTTGGCCTTTTAATTGTATTGAGTATTCTTCGGCCACAAATCTCTTTTGTTTGACCTCTGCTTCTTTCTCATAAACCTCCTCATCTGTACAGTTCCTTCTGGCTCTCTGGAACTGACCATAGGGAAAGTTTTTTTTATCCATTTAGCATGATGTGCACTTTGTGCATGCAAATAACATTTGTATCAGTCTCCTTTCTATATAGTTTTGTAACAACCTAATTTTCCCAATGCATCAGTTCCAGATCAAGAAATGTAGTTTTATTTTTATCTACTGTATGTGTGAAGGTGACATTTAGGGTATTCTAATTTGCCTATCTAACCACATTTATTGCCTCCTCTTCATCTCCCTGCCAAATAAAAAGATGTCATTGATGTATCTAAACCATCTAATAATTCGCGAATGGATTCTTATCACTGAAGACAAACAGTACGTCCCACCAGCCCATGTACATATCCGCAAAATTGGGCACAAATTTTGTGCCCATTGCTGTGCCGGTGGTTTGTAGGAAATATTTGTCTTTAAATAAGAAAAAGTTTTTCTTTAAGATAAAATCGATGCTTCTTTTAACAAAATCTTGATGATCCTCATTAATATATTTTGTTTTTTTAAAAAAAAAAAATAATCTACTGCTGCTATTCCTAGATCGTGAGATATACAGGTGTAGAGGGCACTGATATCTATAGTCAGCCACATATAATCTTCCCTCCACTCCACCTGTTTTAGTAGATCCAACATGTGAGGGATATCTCTCATATATGATCTAAGGGATGGTACCATGGGTTTTAAAATGTGGTCCACATATTCCGATAAGTTTGAAGTAAGACCCCCTATTTCAGAGACAATCGGTCTCCCTTGGGTGTCTATTAAACTTTTGTGGATTTCAGTGGGTGATAATAGATTGGCATTACAGGTTGAGAGATTCTTAAAAAATTATATTCATATTCATTCAATATTTCATCTCTTTTACCATCCAAAATTAAGACCTCATATTCATCTTTAAATTTTTCCATCTGGTTCTGACTTTGAATTTTATATGTCTGTTTGTCTCCTAAAAGTCTAAAAAGCTTCTTTCCGCTCTATCTTGGATCACGATCCCCCCGCACTTATCGGCAGATCGGATCACGATATCTTTATCTCTTTTTAGAGCATGTAAAGCTTTGTTTTCCGCATGGGTGAGATTTTTTGGGGTGTGTTCATTATCCCCGTGTTTGCATCCCTTATGGAAAAATAATTGGAATGTGTTTGTAAAAATAAGAATAACAAACACACCCCAAAAAATCTCACCCATGCAGAAAACAAAGCTTTACATGATCTAAAAAGAGATATCGTGATATGATCCGCCGATAAGAGCGGGGGGATTGTGATCCAAGATAGAGTGGACTACTTGAAAGAAGCTTTTAGACTCCTAGGAGACAAACAGACGTGTAAGATTCGCTTGAGCCGATGCATGTTGTTGATTTAAAGTTGTTATCTTGGAAGGTTCTGTAGCAAAACAACAATAGAGAAAGAGGTGCAACATGTATAGATCAATCCTAACAATGGCTATCAGATGATAAGGAGATACAGGGTACTCACAAGTGTGAAGACACTCTCTTGTGGCAGTAGAAACAGATTTTAAACAGCAAGCCAGCTGGCTGGACTCAGGCAGGATCTTGGAACCACCAGGATACCCAGGTACAGGAACACTGGAACCACAGATTTGCTGCAAATGGTATGAGGGAGTGGTGATATAGCCCCTTGGTAGCGTGTAGAGGTATCAAATACACCGTATGCCAGGAGTGATACTTAAAATATAAGGATTTATTAAAAAGTATATAACAATACCAAAAGTAAAAACAACTCCTGCTGGGTGTATAGAATCCCTACAGTGAGATTAAAAGCTATGACGCGTTTCTCGGGATAACCCGTTGCCTCAGGTATCTTGGGAAAGTTTTGTTTCTCCTTGCTATATCTTCAGCTCGCAGAGTTTCTGAGCTTTCTGCTATGCAGTGTGATTCCCTGTACCTTATTTTTCATGCAGTCCTTCGTACTAAATTGGTTTCTCCCTAAGGTGGTGTCGGATCGAAACATTAATCAGGAAATTGTTGTTCCTTCTTTTTGTCCTAATCCTTCTTCTCATAAAGAACGTCTTTTGCATAACTTGGATGTTGTGCGTGCTCTAAAATTTTACTTAAGGGTCAGAAGGCCAGTTCTACTACTCTTTCCCTCTGGTTAAGAAGTATGATTCATTTTGCTTATGAGACTGCTGGACATCAGCCTCCTGAGAGAATTACAGCTTATTCCACTAGGGCTATCTCCTCACCTTGGGATTTAAAAAATGAAGCTTCTGTGGAACAGATTTGCAAGGCGGCAACATGGTCCTCTTTGCATACTTTTTCCAAATTCTACAAATTTGATACTTTTGCCTCGGCTGAGGCCTCTTTTGGGAGAAAGATTCTTCAAGTGCTGGTGCCTTCTGTTTAGGTCCTTCTGCCTTTTTCTCCCTCCCTGTTCATTCTGTGTCCTCTAGCTTGGGTATTGGTTCCCACTAGTAATTGGAATGATGTTGCAGACTCTCCATGCCATAGGAAAGAAAACAACATTTATGCTTACCTGAGTGTGAGTGTGTTTTTATTGTGTTCCATTAAAAAGGTGTTATTTATATTGCACTTAGATCAGTCTTTTGTGCTCCTGTTTTTTTTTTTTCTTTCTTTACTTGTTTTCTAGTGCTACCCCCTCCTACTGGTGAGCTTAAGAAGAAGCAGCAGTGTGGACTGCACACTCTGATCATGAATCTGTGAACTCTATATAAAACATATCCTTTTTTATGCAGGTTGTAACACTTTTTGTTTTATAATGAAGCATAAACTTATAGATTCCTGATACGTGTCTAGCTACTATTACCAGAAATTTAAAAATATAGAGGTATTAAAAAAAAAATTAGAAAATCTCTCTATATATACACACTTAACAGATAAGGTACAATAAACCAATAGAATATAATCAAATAATACAATAAATCTATCTACAGTCTCTAAACGTTTTTCACATATACACTATTTGTCTCCCATAGGTGGCGCTCTTGTAGTTTTTTCAGTGTATGTTATAGCTTACTCTAGCAGTAAGAGTTGGTTTGAAGAGCTGCCTCTAACTTAGGGATTTTGTCTACAATGGAATCTGAATCCATAGTAACAGACAGTGTTGTTTTTTTGCGGGTATTTTAATCCAAATACTAAAAATGGAAGTTTTTCTTTTTCATTGGATAATAATACAGTATAAGTAGATCCCAAAACACTCTTTAGGGAACTAGAGAAATTAACAAAACAACAAATTAACAGTTGGTATAACTTAATCTCCTTGTAGAACTTTACAAAAAATGGAGTAATACTAAAGCTTACGCATGTACAAAAATGTATTTTTCAGCTAGAAGAGGTAGAACTTCCCACAGAGTGGGAGAAAGCCTTAGATGAATGTTCAAACAAAATTATTAACATTTTGACTAGGTATAGGGAAAAGAAAGTAGAAAAACTTTTGTTAGAAATTAAAAATATTGAAAGTGTCTTGAGCACAATAATGCAAGGTTTAAAGAACTAGATAAACAAAACAGGAGTTTCCTTCACAAATATGAGATTAAAGAAGTTTCTAAATGCTTCACCTCAGAATCTCTGGGAATGGGGGGAATGAAGCTCTTCAGAGAAACGAGAGTCCCCATGTCACGCTCGGCTGCTGGGAAGCTCTGCAGTCCTCTCTGTGTGCTTGATTGACAGGTGTCTGAGCCACCCCTTCCTGATGATGTCACAACCAGGCTTTTTATTCTGGGCTTCCTGTTTCTCCAGTGCCCGTTTGTTTGTTTAACTTTGTGCTTCTGATAGGAATTTGCTGAGGAATCTCTCCAACTGCTGCTTTTCTGTTGCCAATCTCTTCAAGGATTTACTATGCTGGATTTACCTTCAACCTCCTGATTACCTGTCTCCAAACAATGCAAGTACTGTTTGTTTTGTGAAACTTTCAAACTTCCTGTTTACCTGCTGCAATCCCTGCAAATACTGACTACTCTGTGAACTGCCAAACTCTGCAAATACAATTATTCAGTGTAAACCTTCAAACTGCTTAATATCCTGTTGCCAATCTCAACAAGTACTGATTAATCTGTGTTAACCTTCAAACTACCAGCTTACCTGTTGCTATCTCTGCAAGTTCTGACAACACAGTGTTAACCTTCAAACTACCTGATTACATGTTGTTAATTCTGCAAGTTCTGACTACACAGTGTTTACCCTCACACTGCCTGATTACCTGTTGCATACTCTGCAAAGACTGTCTACACAGTGTTAACTCTCAAACTGCCTGATTACCTGTTGCATACTCTGCAAAGACTGTCTACTCAGTGTTAACCCTCAAACTGCCTGATTACCTGTTGCATACTCTGCAAAGACTGTCTACACAGTGTTAACCCTCAGACTGCCTGATAACAAATGACCTACTCCTGCATTATTAACTGTTTCCTGTTTTACCCTTCTTCTGTCTGAGTATAAGTGGACTATCCCTGCTCTCCTGATTCTGTGGAAAACATTTCCTGAAACCAGTTCATTATTCAGAAGTCTATCTGGCTGATATCATGAATTACTTTGGCAGAGGCTAACCCTGCTCCATATCGTGAGTACTTTGTTTTTTGGAGGTTGTCATGGGGTCACGTCCTGGATTAAACTCAGAGTGCAAGGGTGTTGTTTAAGTTCGCCCTAGCATTCGGGTCTTCTTCTGGACATTTCCTAACCTGACAGTACAAACGGGCCATAATATGGACCCTGATGAGTTATCCAGGGCTGTGGCTCTACAAGGGCAACTTCTAGGAAATCATTCTGCTCATTTGCAATCTTTGGATTCCAAGCTTGACCAGATTACTGCTCTGCTACATAACCTCTCCGCTCCATCTCAAGCGACGGTGACTCCTGCTGCCACTGCTACTAGCACCAATGCAGTCTTTAATCCACCTCAAACTGTTGGACAGAATATACCACGAATCCCACTTTCAGATAAATATGACGGTAATCCTGAAGAATGCCGTGGATTCCTTAATCAGTGTCGTTTACACTTCAGAAACAATCCTCAAGTTTTTTCCAATTCTACTTCCAAAATCACCTTTATTATTTCCCTCTTGAAGGGTAAGGCTCTAGCCTGGGTGTCCCCTCTTTTAGAGAAGAATGATCCATTACTACAGGATGTGGAATTATTTGTGTCCATTTTTTCTTCTGTTTTTGACAAGCCTGGGAGGTCTGCAGCTGCTGAGGCAGGATTGTTGGATCTGAGACAGGGATCCCTTTCGGTATCTCAATATGCTATTGAATTCAGGACTTTAGCTGCAGAAACTGATTGGAACCATGGAGTCTTACGGGCAGCCTTTCGCAAAGGACTTTACGAACGCCTTAAGGATGAACTTGTATTTCAGGAACTCCCTGATTCATTGGAGGGTCTTATCAATTTATGTATTACTCTTGACGCCCGGCATTCTGAACGTCTTCAGGAGAGAGATAGGAATCAGAGATCCTTTGTTAAATCTTCTTTTCGTCCTCCTACTCAAACCTCAAGTCTTTCTAATAATAATTCCTAATCTCCTGAGTCTGTGGAACCCATGGAAGTAGGAGCTATTAAATTGTCAGAAGCTGAACGCCATAGAAGGCGTACTGTTGGGTTATGTCTGTATTGTGGTACCAAAGGACATTTACTGAAGGACTGTCCTATCCGGCCAGTAAAAGCCAAGGCTTAACTTTTGATAGAGGGACAGAGTTAAGCCAGAATCCCATGTCTTTCCTCAATTCTAAACTTTTTGTTCCTGTAACTATCTCTTTTGGAAACACCAAGTTTCGAGCTCAAGCTCTCATCGATTCTGGAGCTGCTGGAGTATTCATTGATTCAAACTTTGCTGACTCTCTCAGGATTCCTCTTCAAGCCAAGAAACAGTTAATTAAGGTAACTACTGTCAGCGGACAGCCTCTAGGTACTGGTATCATACAACATTCTACCATTCCTCTTCTTTTGACTGTGGGCATACTTCATTCTGAAATTATTCGTTTTGATGTCATCTCTTCTCCCCACATACCATTGATTCTGGGGTTACCTTGGTTGCAGCTTCATGATCCAGTTTTCTCATGGTCTAAAGGAGAACTTATTTCCTGGGGAACTACCTGTTTCAAACATTGCCTGCAAAATCCCTCTAAACCATCCTGTCCTGCCGTAGCTATGGTGGAAGTTCCTGAATCATTGCCCAATTACTATCATGCCTTTTGTGATGTGTTTTCTAAAAAAGAGGCTGAGACGTTACCTCCACACCGGATATTTGACTGTCCTATCGAATTGTATTCAGGGGCTCCTCTACCTAAGGGAAGGACCTATCCCCTCTCTCGTCAAGAAAATTTCTCTCTTGAGGAATACATAAAGGACAACTTAGCCAGAGGATTTATTCGTCCTTCCTCTTCACCTGTGGGTGCAGGTTTTTTCTTCATTGGGAAAAAAGATGGAGGTCTTCGTCCCTGTATTGATTATCGAGCCTTGAATCAGATTACTGTCAAAAACAGCTATCCTCTGCCGCTCATTTCTGAGTTATTCGATCGTCTTCAAGGTGCTTCTATTTTTTCCAAGTTAGATCTCCGTGGGGTCTACAATCTGGTCAGAATCCGTAAAGGAGATGAATGGAAGACGGCATTTAACACTAGATTTGGTCACTAGGAGTATCTAGTAATGCCATTTGGATTGTGCAATGCACCAGCAGTATTTCAGCACTTTGTTAACGAAATCTTCAGGGATTATCTAAATCAATTTGTTATCATTTACCTCGATGACATTCTGATCTATTCGAAAACATTACAGGAACATGTACATCATGTAAGACTGGTTCTTCAGAGGTTACGAGACAATTCCCTGTTCGCTAAATTGGAGAAATGCTCCTTTCATCAGAGTTCCATCCCCTTTTTGGGGTATATCATTTCTGAATCAGGTTTTGAGATGGATCCTGCTAAACTGTCGGCTATCAAGGACTGGCCCAGACCAACTACTCTCAAATCCCTGCAGAGGTTTCTTGGCTTTGCCAATTACTATAGAAAGTTTATAAAGAACTTTGCTGACATCACGTCTCCACTCACTTCTCTTACTAAGAAAGGGCAAAATTGTAAGAACTGGTCCTCTTCGGCAGTACAGGCTTTTGAAACGCTAAAATCAGCATTTTCTTCTGCACCTCTTCTCAGTCATCCAATTCCTGATTTCCAGTTTATTTTGGAGGTTGACGCTTCCTCTATAGCAGCTGGAGCTGTTCTCTCTCAACGTGATCTGACTACCAGCATGATACATCCTGTGGCGTTCTTTTCAAAAAATTCAATCCTGCCGAGTTAAATTATGATGTGGGCAATAAGGAGCTTTTGGCTATAAAATTAGCTTTGGATGAATGGAGGCATTGGTTAGAGGGTACCAGTCAACCTTTTTTCATTCTGACAGATCACAAGAATCTTTTATACCTCCAAACAGCTACACGTCTCAATCCTCATCAGGCTCGGTGGGTCTTGTTCTTCCCCAGGTTTAATTTTGTACTTTCCTATGTTCCTGGTTCAAAAAATTCCAAGGCAGATGCTTTATCTAGGCAGTTCCAATCTTCTGAACCTTCTCCATTGGATTCAGAACCTATACTACGTCCAGTCAAAGTTTTGGCTCAAGTATCATCTTTTCCAGTACAGGCTTTACATGCTGCTCAAGTCCGGGTACCATCTTCTTGCAAACTACCTTCTGGTATCCTGTATGTACCCAAAGGTTACGTCTTAAGCTTCTACGTTGGGCTCATGACAACATTTCAGCAGGTCATCTGGGAATAACCAATACATTGTGGAAACTGAAGCAGCATGTTTTGTGGTCCACTATGAGGAGGGATGTTAAGGATTATATTGCTGCTTGTAGTTCTTGTGCTTCGAACAAACAATCTTCTCATCGACCATTTGGTCTATTACACCCTCTTCCTATTCCTCATTACCCTTGGTCTCACTTATCCATGGACTTTGTTACAGATCTTCCTGTTTCTGCTGGAAATACGACCATTTGGGTAGTGGTGGATCGGTTCTCCAAGTCTGCTCACTTCATACCTCTTCCAGGCTTGCCTTCAGCTCAAAGACTTTCTGAACTCTTTGTTCTACATATATCTCGTTTACATGGTTTTCCCACTGACATAGTCTCAGATCGTGGAGTCCAATTTGTTTCCAAATTTTGGAGGTCTTTTTGTAAGCACTTCGGAATCAACATATCACTTTCTACTGCACACCATCCTAAATCCAACGGACAGACTGAGCGTGTAAATCAAGCCTTGGAATCTTTTCTTAGACATTATGTAGACCATCACCACTCCAACTGGTCTCAGTTATTGCCTTTGGCGGAATTAGCTCACAACTCACGTTATAACGCCTCATTATAGACCTCTCCCTTTAAGGAAGCTTATGGATTTGAACCTAGAACCTTTCCTATGATTACCAGTTTTACTGAAGTCCCTGGAGCAGATCGTATAGTGAAAAATCTCAGTAATCACTGGCAACTCATTCGTCAAAATCTACTCTCTTCTTCCTTAAGACATAAGAAATATGCTGATCGCAGAAGGTGCAAGGCTCCTTTACTTCGTACTGGAGACAGAGTATTTTTATCCACCAGATTCATACGTCTAAAACAACCTTGTACCAAGTTGGGTCCTAAGTACATTGGACCTTTTCGAATTGTTTCCAGAGTTTGTTCTTCTGCATACCGCCTGGCCTTACCCAAGACTCTCAAGATCCATCCAGTGTTTCATGTCTCCCTACTCAAGCCAGTCATCTACAATTGGTACTCTATCAAGAGTAAACAACCTCCTCCACTTTCCGTAGAGGGAACTTCTGATTTTGAAGTCAGCCAGATTCTCGATTCCAAGCTACAGGGCAATCGGCTGTACTACCTGGTCCATTGGAAGGGTTATCCTATCTCTGAACGATCTTGGGAACCGGCCTCTCATGTTCATGCTCCAGCTCTTGTCAAGTCTTTTCACAAGAAATACCCTGCCAGGCCTGGTCGGGTCCCCCGGAGGGGTCCTTGAGGAGGGGGCACTGTCACGCTCGGCTGCTGGGAAGCTCTGCAGTCTTTTCTGTGTGCTTGATTGACAGGTGTCTGAGCCACCCCTTCCTGATGATGTCACAACCAGGCTTTTTATTCTGGGCTTCCTGTTTCTCCAGTGCCCATTTGTTTGTTTAACTTTGTGCTTCTGATAGGAATTCGCTGAGGAATCTCTCCAACTGCTGCTTTTCTGTTGCTAATCTCTTCAAGGACTTACTATGCTGGATTTACCTTCAACCTCCTGATTACCTGTTTCCAAACAATGCAAGTACTGTTTGTTTTGTGAAACTTTCAAACTTCCTGTTTACCTGCTGCAATCCCTGCAAATACTGACTACTCTGTGAACTGCCAAACTATTCAAATACTGTTATTTCTGTGAAACCTTCAATCTGCATGTTTACCTGTTTCCAAACTCTGCAAATACAATTATTCAGTGTAAACCTTCAAACTGCTTAATATCCTGTTGCCAATCTCAACAAGTACTGATTAATCTGTGTTAACCTTCAAACTACCAGCTTACCTGTTGCTATCTCTGCAAGTTCTGACAACACAGTGTTAACCTTCAAACTACCTGATTACATGTTGTTAATTCTGCAAGTTCTGACTACACAGTGTTTACCCTCAAACTGCCTGATTACCTGTTGCATACTCTGCAAAGACTGTCTACACAGTGTTAACTCTCAAACTGCCTGATTACCTGTTGCATACTCTGCAAAGACTGTCTACTCAGTGTTAACCCTCAAACTGCCTGATTACCTGTTGCATACTCTGCAAAGACTGTCTACACAGTGTTAACCCTCAGACTGCCTGATAACAAATGACCTACTCCTGCATTATTAACTGTTTCCTGTTTTACCCTTCTTCTGTCTGAGTATAAGTGGACTATCCCTGCTCTCCTGATTCTGTGGAAAACATTTCCTGAAACCAGTTCCTTATTCAGAAGTCTATCTGGCTGATATCATGAATTACTTTGGCACAGGCTAACCCTGCTCCATATCGTGAGTACTTTGTTTTTTGGAGGTTGTCGTGGGGTCATGTCCTGGATTAAATTCAGAGTGCAAGGGTGTTGTTTAAGTTCGCCCTAGCATTTGGGTCTTCTTCTGGACATTTCCTAACCTGACACCCCAAAGACAAATACCAGATAAAAATACAGAGACCCCTCCAAATAGGGATCTGAGATTATACCATATTAATGGACAACCTAAGGTAAAGCTAGGAAATAGACAAGAACATCAAGGAAATATAAAAAATAGGAATAGTAATAAAAATAACTAAAATAATAAAAAATAAAAACAAAAAAAAAGGTAAGCATAATTATGGAAATATCAGTCAGGGACAAAATGAAAATAGACAGAATGTGTATACACCAAGGAGATATGAGGAGAGTACAATCGAGCTCCTAGAGTTGGTTTTAGCCCAGAGGGGAAGAAAATATGCCCACAACAACCAATATGATAAAAGTATAGGATACTCTATAAATAGAGACTATGGCAAATTAGGTGCAAGACCTAAAGGATATTATAATGAACATAACCGCTACTATGGGAATAAGAACAGATATGAGAACTATAGTGAGGAGAACAGGCAGAGAAATCAGCAAGAAGGGGGGGGGGGTATATTTAAATCCCCAAAGAACAAATACAGAGTAATTTTTTAGGGGAGAGATCAATAGGGTTAACACAAAGGACTCTGGGAAAATAATAAAGAACTATAGAAACAGAAAGAGAGAATGTAGAGGAGGAGTGGGTATCAGAACCAAAAAAGAGAAGAGAAAGGGAAAGATGGAACTAGACAAATACAGTCAAGATAGCTTCAACATATCATCTAGAGCACTAACTAGTGAAGAAGTCAGACTAGTTAAAAAAGGTTTATCCTTTGCCCCGGCAAAAGGCCCAGATCCTTTTGAAATATATATATAGACTTACAGAAGTTTGTAAGAAATCTGACCTTACAAAGACATTTTGCGAAGGGGGAAATCGAAATGTAAGTCAGTCAATACAAAGGGAATACACTAGATGAATCATATGATGAATCATATGTTAAATCTCTCACCATGTAATGCCAATCTATTATCACCTGCCAAAAGTCCACAAAAGTTTAGTCACCCCCCAGGGAGACCGATTGTCTCTGAAATAGGAGGTCTTACTTCAAACTTATCGGACTATATGGACCATATTTTAAAATCCATGGTACCATGCCTTAGATCATATGTGAAAGATACCCACCACATGTTGGCTCTACTAAAACAGGTGGAGTGGAGGGAGGATTATATGTGGCTGACTATGGATGTCAGTGCCCTCTACACCTGTATACCTCACAATCTAGGCATAGCAGGAGTAGATCATTTTTTTTTAAAATATGGAAATATATTAATGAGGATCATCAAAGATTTTGTTAAAAGAAGCATTGATTTTATCTTAAAGAAAAACGTTTTCTTATTTGAAGACAACTATTTCCTACAACCCCCCGGCACAGCAATGGGCACAAAATTTGCGCCCGATTTTGTGAAGCTGTACATGGGCTGGTGGGAGAATCTGTTTGTCTTCAGTGATAAGAATCCATTCGCGAACAGAATTATTAGATGGTTTAGATACATTGATGACATCTTGGTTATTTGGTAGGGAGATGAAGATGAGGCAATACATTTCGTTAGATATACAAATCAGAATACCCTAAATCTCACCTTCACACATACAGTAGATAAAAATAAAACTACATTTCTCGATCTGGAACTGATGCATAGGGAAAATGAGGTTGTTACAAAACTATATAAAAAGGAGACCGATACAAATGGTTATTTGCATCTATGCACATCATGCTAAATGGATAAAAAACATTACCTATGGTCAGTTCCAGAGAGCCAGAAGGAACTTTACAGATGAAGAGGTCTATGAGAAAGAAGCAGAGGTGATACAAAAGAGATTTGTGGCCAAAAAATACCCAATACAATTATTAGAACAAGCATGGGAAAAGGCCAAAACTGTAAAGGAGGGTTCCACCTTTCAGAAAAAGAAAAACGTAAACAAAAATAAAAGCATGAATGAAAAACAAAATAGACTAAATACTGTCACAAAATATAACAATGCACATGGGGTATCGAAAGAGCGCTAAAGAAACATTGGCCTGTGCTATTTCAAGATCCGATCTTAACAGAGATTATTCTAGAAAAGACTAGGGTAATCTATAAGAAAAATCAATCAATAAAGAGCATGGTTGCCCCAAGTAAACTGAGGAAGGAAAAGGGAGGAAATAACTGGTTGAGGCAACACACGAAAGGATTCTACAAATGTGGAAGATCAGGGTGCATATGTTGTACACATATACATCAAGAGAATAAACATTTTTTCTTCACTAAAGATGGTAAACGACATGATATACAAGAATTGATAAATTGTAAATCCAACTATGTGGTTTACCTTCTTGAGTGCTCATGTGGGAAAAAGTACGTTGGAGAACAAAAAGGAGAGTGAAGTATAGACTAACAGAACATCTCAGAAACATAGAAATAGGACTCCTCACCCATGGAGTGTCAGCCCATTTTTTGGAGGTACATGGAAGAGATAGCAGATACATAAACATTAAAGCAATTAAACATTTAAAAAGAAATTAAAGGGATGGGAATCGCCTTAGACTCCACAGACAGAGAGAGACGTACTGGATCCACACACTAGGCACACTAGAACCTCAAGGAATGAATAGAGAAGAGGATCTAGCTGCGTTTATAGATGTATAAGTTGTGTTTGTATATTCTTTTTTATATTAGGGGTCAGCATCTCTTACTATCTGACAATATATTCTATGTGAGCGAGGCTTCATGGGAGTGAGGACGAATCAAAATGAGGAAGAGTGTTTTGGCCTAGAGGGGGAATATAAGTAGAATGACAATCCAATCAAAATATAAATTCCACCCTGTTTTTGGAAAATATATGGCAGGATTGGATAATTTGGGAATAGCAGAATATAGTCACCTAATCTCAGTCTTAGCAATAAAGGGGAGTGTATAAGTAGTCAGTGGGTGCCTCCTACGTAGGAAATCCTTTGGTTACTACTCTCATTGTTGATTTGTCATTTGTCCTGTAACTCTCTACTCACTATGGGCACTTTTTATGTTTTTATGTATTTGAAATCAAATTGAATGATATTGCATTTTATTCATATTTATTCATTTTTATTCAAATAAGTTCTTTTATCCGGAGATCAAATTTATTTATCTTTTTATATATTAAATGTATAGCAAATGGAATACACACATATATGTATAAGATAATAAGTATTGTTTAATGAATTGCTGAAAGGGTGTTTAAAATGTTTTTAGTATGACATATTTTTATATTGATTTTATAGATACAGGGATATATCTTCTTTTTTTTAAATACAACTGGATAATTTATCCGCTTTTTACAATATGTTATATGTTATACTTCTCTTTTTCCTGTAAATATGTATTAGGAGCAATAAATAAATTGAGTAACGTTAAAGTGCAGAATTAGAGAAGCTGGAACAGGAGCCCTATAAAAGTCCTGTGTCAAGGTATGTGGGCATAATTTTAAACAGACTAATATGGAAAAGATTATTAAACTAAGGCAAAAAAAATATCAAACTTTTAAAAACAACCTCAGATTGCCTAAGGCTCCTACCGCTGTCAGCAATTGAATACCACCAGTAAGTGGAAGTGAGACTCTGTTGCTGATAACAGAGAAAGCTCTCCCCCTGGGAGACGATCCGATCGTCAAAGTGCCAAGCCGTCGCTCAAGACTGACTAAGCTCCGATCTTGAAAAGCATACAGAAGAACGGAGAGTCACGTGAGCAGACTGTGGAAATAAAAATGTGCTACAGACTACAAGCGCGCGCTACTGTTAAAAAAAGAAAGTAAACAAAGCCGCAATACTAAATGCTAAAACGGGCTTCATAATAACAGGGAAATTGTTATAAAAAAAATACCTATAACCCTTCAATAACCCTTCAGCCAGTGAATAAAAAGGTTAAATAATAAGCACAGCTTAGAATGAACCCCATAACTCTCACAGAATCCCGTCATGAAATAAAGGTATGCCTCTCTGTCACATACAAAGTGCCGGTAACAAACTGCCCATAAAAGTACCCTTAAACTAAAAAGGATAACTATGTCCCAGAAAGATATCCACTTGAGGGTTAACCTTTGAAGTGCTGTCCTTCAGTACCTAGAAGGCAAAAGCACTTACCCGTGGATCCAGCTGCAGGGCAGATCACAGCTACTGAGGTGTGGCAGGTACTTCTCTCCTTGTCATGGACCTGTAGTAAAAGAAAGAACAGAGTAACCAACGTGACGTGGATACAGCTAGACCACAATCCTTGCTTGCAGGGAAAAGTACCCATAAAAGGATTAAATATCTTCAGACACCAACTTCGCACATCCTCCATTGACAGAGGTAAAGAGAATGACTGGGGATTATAGGTAAGGGAAGTTACACTTAACAGCTTTGCTGAGATGCTCTTTGCCTCCTCCTGCTGGACAGGAGTTGAATATCCCACTAGTAATTGGAATGACGTCATGGATTCTCTATGTCATAGGAAAAAAATATAATTTTACTAGAACAATATATTTCACCCAGGAGTTCAAGTAATTTTAACTTTGCATGTATGTATTGTGCTTGTTTGTGGTATAATTCAAATAAAGTAATTGCGTGAATGAAGAATGAATTAATTTCTTTTACTTTATTCTTTTTTTCATGCACTATAATGTGTTGTACAGGGAGTGCAGAATTATTAGGCAAGTTGTATTTTTGAGGATTAATTTTATTATTGAACAACAACCATGTTCTCAATGAACCCAAAAAACTCATTAATATCAAAGCTGAATATTTTTGGAAGTAGTTTTTAGTTTGTTTTTAGTTATAGCTATTTTAGGGGGATATCTGTGTGTGCAGGTGACTATTACTGTGCATAATTATTAGGCAACTTAACAAAAAACAAATATATACCCATTTCAATTATTTATTTTTACCAGTGAAACCAATATAACATCTCAACATTCACAAATATACATTTCTGACATTCAAAAACAAAACAAAAACAAATCAGTGACCAATATAGCCACCTTTCTTTGCAATGACACTCAAAAGCCTGCCATCCATGGATTCTGTCAGTGTTTTGATCTGTTCACCATCAACATTGCGTGCAGCAGCAACCACAGCCTCCCAGACACTGTTCAGAGAGGTGTACTGTTTTCCCTCCTTGTAAATCTCACATTTGATGATGGACCACAGGTTCTCAATGGGGTTCAGATCAGGCGAACAAGGAGGCCATGTCATTAGATTTTCTTCTTTTATACCCTTTCTTGCCAGCCACGCTGTGGAGTACTTGGACGCGTGTGATGGAGCATTGTCCTGCATGAAAATCATGTTTTTCTTGAAGGATGTAGACTTCTTCCTGTACCACTGCTTGAAGAAGATGTCTTCCAGAAACTGGCAATAGGACTGGGAGTTGAGCTTGACTCCATCCTCAACCCGAAAAGGCCCCACAAGCTCATCTTTGATGATACCAGCCCAAACCAGTACTCCACCTCCACCTTGCTGGCGTCTGAGTCGGACTGGAGCTCTCTGCCCTTTACCAATCCAGCCACGGGCCCATCCATCTGGCCCATCAAGACTCACTCTCATTTCATCAGTCCATAAAACCTTAGAAAAATCAGTCTTGAGATATTTCTTGGCCCAGTCTTGACGTTTCAGCTTGTGTGTCTTGTTCAGTGGTGGTCGTCTTTCAGCCTTTCTTACCTTGGCCATGTCTCTGAGTATTGCACACCTTGTGCTTTTGGGCACTCCAGTGATGTTGCAGCTCTGAAATATGGCCAAACTGGTGGCAAGTGGCATCTTGGCAGCTGCACGCTTGACTTTTCTCAGTTCATGGGCAGTTATTTTGCGCCTTGGTTTTTCCACACGCTTCTCGCGACCCTGTTGACTATTTTGAATGAAACGCTTGATTGTTCGATGATCACGCTTCAGAAGCTTTGCAATTTTAAGAGTGCTGCATCCCTCTGCAAGATATCTCACTATTTTTGACTTTTCTGAGCCTGTCAAGTCCTTCTTTTGACCCATTTTGCCAAAGGAAAGGAAGTTGCCTAATAATTATGCACACCTGATATAGGGTGTTGATGTCATTAGACCACACCCCTTCTCATTACAGAGATGCACATCACCTAATATGCTTAATTGGTAGTAGGCTTTCGAGCCTATACAGCTTGGAGTAAGACAACATGCATAAAGAGGAAGATGTGGTCAAAATACTCATTTGCCTAATAATTCTGCACTCCCTGTATTTAAGGGGCAGCAAACTTTTTTTTTGCACATTTTTGCTCTTATGCTTTTCTAGTAAAAAATATTAAATCCCAAATGTCAAGGCTGGTGGGCTCTCACCACCTTATAAAAATAAATTAGAATTTATTCTTACCTGATAAATGTATTTCTTTCATGATGAGAGTCCACCAGAGGTGCACTATTTTAATATTTTTCTGTGGTGACAGCTCTAGCATGCATCTCATTTACCCTGCTTTGTCCTTTCCTACTTTTCTGTTTTCCTTTTCTTGGCTATAGGTTTAACTGAGGGGAACAGGGAAGTGGGAGGGATTAAAACCTGGTGGACTGGAGTTTATTCCCATATGTCAAGGCTCACCACCATGAAAGAAAGAAAATTACCAGGTAAGCATAAATTTTGAATTTGTGCTTCTGAGCTGTACACAGTTATGATTTACTTCACTTGCACTAAAATTCTATTTGTTACCTTAGGGTTCTTGGCTTTAGCGATCACTTGTAACGCAAGTGCGCTATAGGTTAACTGTTTTAGCTTGCTTTTAGCAATCCTTTTCTGTTAGTTCACTGAAAGGTGAGATTAAAGCTCTTTCTGTTGTTTCATAAGAAAAGTGCAAAAATTCCTGACTTTCAAGCCTTTGTTCAGGCTTTGATCAGAATTACATACCAGATATTCGTCCATTTTTTCCTCTTTAATTTCTTAATCTGGTTTTGAGGTATCTTCAAACGCCTCTTTTTGAGCCAATACAATATCAAACACCTCTTTTTGAGCCAATACATGGTTTAGACGGGTTTTTTTTTGTTTTTTTATTTGTTTGTTTTGTCATCACATTGTCATGGTGATGTGGAATTATATGGTTACTCAAGATCTGCAATGCGTAATATATGTTTCTAAAAATGTGAACTTCCAACAGTTGTTAACTATCAAAATATTTTACAGTCATATCTTATCTTTTAGATTGTAATTCTACGTATAAAGATTACAGTCTGGAGGGAAAGATGAGAATATTAGGTATAGAAAATAAGAGAGAGAAAGGAGGACAGGAACGAAAGAAACTGCTGCACAGCATTTACTGTATCCAAATGTATATACAAGAAATAGAATTGAATCTTGTTTTTCTGCTAGAATATGTATGTTGAAGGATTACAATTGTACTCAAATACATAGTGGATGAACAATGTGCATGTTTGTTAGTGTGTATATTGCTCCCAATAAAATTGAGAATTTGTGAAAAAATCATTTTCTTTCATGTAATTGGCAAGAGTCCATGAGCTAGTGACGTATGGGATATACAATCCTACCATGAGGGGCAAAGTTTCCCAAACCTCAAAATGCCTATAAATACACCACTCACCACACCCACAATTCAGTTTTACAAACTTTGCCTCCTATGGAGGTGGTGAAGTAAGTTTGTGCTAAGATTTCTACGTTAATATGCGCTTGTCAGCATTTTGAAGCCCGATTCCTCTCAGAGTACAGTGAATGTCAGAGGGATGTGAAGGGAGTATCACCTATTGAATGCAATGGTTTTCCTCGCAGGAGATCTATTGCATAGGTTCTCTGTTATCGGTTGTAGAGATTCATCTCCTACCTCCCTTATTCAGATCAACAATATACTCTCATATTCTATTACCTCTACTGATAACCGTTTCAGTACTGGTTTGGCTATCTGCCATATGTGGATGGGTGTCTTTCGGTAAGTAGGTTTTCATTACTTAAGACACTCTCAGCTATGGTTTGGCACTTTATGCATTAATATAAAGTTCTAAATATATGTATTGTACTTATATTTGCCATGAGTCAGGTTTATGTATATTTCCTTTTGCAGACTATCAGTTTCATATTTTGGAAAAAACATATTTAGGAAAATATTTTTCTTTCCTGGGGTATTGTCTTTTATCAATTGACTGCTTTTTCATTCAATCACGGGCAAAATTAGACTCGTAAGGGCGCAAAATGCTAAAGTTTATTGCGTCATTTTTGACGCAAGAATTTTTTTGGCGTAAAGGTACGTCCAATGACGCAAATTTGTCATTTCCGGCATCTTAGTAGACGCCGAGTTCCTTGCACAAGGTTGCGTCTACAATGATGCGAGTGTATCATTTCCGGGTGTTGTTAGCGCCAAAAAAATGTCATTTTGCGCTGTGCATCATACTTGGCGCCAAATAATTTCATTATTTAAAACCCCATTCCTATATGCCTTTTTTCTATTTCAGAGGACTATGCTGTTTGCATTTTTTTCCCATTCCTGAAACTGCCATATAAGGAAATTAATAATTTTGCTTTAAATTATGTTTTTTCTCTTACATTTGCAAGATATCTCAATCTGATCCTGTCTCAGAAACCACTGTTGGAACCCTGCTGCATGATAACAGTTCTACCAAAGCTAAGTGCATTTGTTGATATCTCCAGCTGTGGTATGTAATAGTGTAATGACTAGAATCTCTGGTGTTGGTTTTGTAGCTGAGATAAGATATACAGAGTGATATTGCTAACCATCTGTAAGTATAATCACCAGCAAGTTAATCAGGTGAGTGTCTTCCTCAAGGTATAAGTATATATTGAGGGTAATGTGGTTTTACCAAAAGAGTTGTTGAAGATATATGCTGAGTAACAAGATATATGCTGAGTAAAAGAGGTTACTTCCTAAACAGATTGCGGCTGTAGCGCTTGTACTGTATGTAAACACTTGATCAGAGGTGAGTTCATAAGTGTTACGAGTTATGACAATATCAGATTATCCCACAATATACAAACAAGCTTGAGCAATAGTATATCAAGTTATGGAATGAAGATACAATGTAACGATACTTGCGGTTTAGACTTGCATTCAAGTTGGGAGAGCTCAGAGGTGTCAATGGAGCGGTAGTGGAGCCTGAACTACTTTCAGCGTGGTGACACAGGATGCAGTTTAGGATCGAGATCCGGAGGAAAGAGTGCTGGATCCGTATGCTGAATTTCCGTAGCTGGAGTTAGCTGTAATAAGGTCTGAATCAGGTAACAGTGTTAGTTTGCTGTTTGCTGTAGAAAGGCTGTTCGTGACAGCACGTAGATTGCTGGTGAAAGCTGTAATTACTCCGAACTGCATGGCTTGCTGGAGCTTAGAAAACAGGAAGGAGATTCCAATCTGTAATTGGCACAAAATAATCAAGCAAAGGTGTGCTGACTGAGAGAGGATTTATAAGGAAGGTGAGAGGAAGTAGAAGCTACTTAAAGGGACCTTAGATATCCCCCCACTCAAGGAATCCTCTCCGAGGATGAAGAAGAAGGTTTCGCAGGGTAACGCAGATGGAATTCTCTAACCAACAGAGGTGCATGGATGTGGGATTTAGGCACCCAAGAGTCTTCTTCTGGCCCGTAACCTTTCCAGCAAACAAGATACTCCAAGCATCCACGTGTAAGGATTCCACTTCATGTTTTACCTCTCTCTCTTCATCACATGGTATTCTTACCTTTCCACTACTTAACTGATCACCTGACAACAAACAGGTGCTTAGTTATTTTTAATAGTAGCACTAACCTTGTCGGTTTGTTCCTGCCTGCTACTCTGCAACCTTAAGCCTTTTGGATTACAAAGTCCTGACATGTTACTTCTTACTTTGGATTTCCACAAAAGCTGCTCCTGTTTTCAGCTGAACTCTGTTGATTTGCTGAACATTCACTTACTAATCCGTTCTACACAATTGAACTGAAAGTGCCAGCCTGCTGCAAGATGCATCTGCAGTGTCTGCTCTGCCTACATCAGGAACTTGATCACTGAGTTAACAAAATAATCTTAGAGCTGCATCGGAGATCCGCACTCACCTGGGTATACTGTGCCCGACCGGACTAAAGGTGAACTCCCTAACAAACGACTCTCATAATCGGCTTGTTACTTTTGCTGTAATACCAACAGGTTTGACATTCCGGTTCCTCCCCCAGCTCACAGCTGATTGACGCCTAAGCCGCCTGAAAGGAACTCCTGCATATTGCGGCTAAGTTCACTGTTTTGCCAGCAACTAAGGGGAAGTCATATTTAAAGCAACACACCTTTATGTTTAAGCAAGCTCTCCTTTTACATTAATAATTTGCGCAACCCTTCCAGACTGCAGGGACTTCTAAGTGCATCTGGCAGGTTCTTTACGTTCCTCATTTAAATTGTTTACATAAACAAACATAGGAAGATCTCACTTTCCTATACCAGGATACACTTATTTCCATACTGTGTTGCATTAACAGTTCTGGGAATCCAGTGTTGCGAAAGGATATGCTGTGCCTGTACTAACAGCATTCTACTTAATATATTATTTTTCACCTCAGACTACATGGTCTATGCAGATCTAATAGCCCACTTGTCCAAGTGATACAGAGTTTACTATTATACATCTGCAGTTGCGATCCATCCTACGGGGAATACATAAGCTCTTACAGAATAACTAAGTCACGAATTATGGATCCAGCAGATCTTCCAACTATAGTTTATAATCTCTCTCAACGGGTGGATGAGCTCAGCCAGGGTCTCAGGGACCTAAAAGTAAAAAATGAGACTCTAAGGAAGGTCATAAAAGATACAGTCTCCAGCAAATCTGGTACTGGGCAGTCTACCACTGAGCCACATATAGCACCTCCAGATTTCTTCAATGGTGATAGACACATGTATCGTCAATTTAGAAATGCCTGTGTCCTCCCTTTCAATCTAAAACCCATCACTTATCCTAATGACAGGACCAAGGTGCTAACCATGATCACTTATTTGCGTGGTGAACCCCGCATATGGGCCGATACACTGTTTGAATCAAACAGTCCTATACTCTCCTCATTACAGTCCTTCTTTGCTGTGATGGACGAGTTATATTCGGATTCTAACCTTCAACATACCGCAGATAATAGATTGAGGAAGTTGAAACAAGGTAACCGGCCAGTCGAGACCTATATCACTGAGTTTGAACAACATGCAATCGATTCCCAATGGAACGCTATTGCCTTGAAGAGCCAATTCAGATTAGGTCTCTCTGATCAGGTGAAAGACAAACTTGCCCGTACAGACCTCCAGGATTCCCTGGAAGCCCTCATGAGATTGGTTATGCACATCGACAGGAGATTAAGAGAGAGAAAGACGGAACGCCAGTATACTGATCCCTCATACAAAAAACCTGCACATCCGATTCACGCTACAGCTTCTCCTCATTCATCTAACAGCGGCCCTGAGGCCATGGAAATTGGGTTTATCTGAGGCCCTCTCTCCTCTGAAGAAAGATTTAGACGAAAATCTAAAGGCCTCTGTATGTATTGCGGTTCTGCTGCCCACTCTGTTCCAGAATGTCTATCTCTACGCAAGAACAAAAACAGTAAGTAATTTTCAAACTTGACTTCTTTGATTGTGCTTGATAAACCTGTTCACTGCATTCTACCCCTCTCTTTACAGTGGGACGGCAAGCAACTGAAGAGAGAGGTCATAATTGATACAGGGGCACAAGGGAACTATATTGATGCATCTATAGTTTAAATCAATAAAATCAATAAAATACCACTTAAAAAATTGTCTCCAGTTGTTATTCGTGTCGTGGATAGTTCTGAAATATCTTCAGGACCTATCATACATCACACCATTCCCATTCTTGTAACCACCCTCAATTCCCATCAGGAATACATCACCTTTGACGTTATCACCTCACCACTCTTCCCCATTGTTCTAGGTCTACAATGGCTTCGTCTGCATCAACCAGTAATCACTTGGAGTTCTTTGGACATCACATTTAATTCTGCGTATTGCCAACAAACTTGTTTACATCCGACCACTTTACTACATTTGACTGAACATGCCACCATTCCCGACGTGTACAAAAACTTCACAGAGGTCTTCAGTAAAAAGGAGGCTGACAGTTTACCACCTCACCGTTCCTACGACTGCCCTATAGACCTGAAACCTGGTACATCACCTCCATATGGCCATCTATATCCCCTCTGTCAACCAGAGTTGGACCATCTTAAGTCCTACTTTGATGAGAACTTAAAAAAGGGATTTATTCGTCCATCTGTCTCACCAGTGGCTGCTGGTTTCTTTTTTGTTAGAAACAAAGACAACTCACTTCGTCCCATCATCGACTTCAGAGAGTTAAACAAAATAACCATAAAGAACTGGTATCCCCTTCCTCCCATCCCCGAACTCATTGAGCGCCTCCAACATGCAAAAATCTTCACCAAGCTCGATCTCAGAGGAGCCTACAATCTTGTTCGTATAAGAGAGGGTGACAAGTGGCTGACCGCTTTTCGAACATGATACGGCCTTTTCGAATACCTTGTGATGCCTTTCGGGCTCACCAATGCTCCAGCCACATTCCAGTACTTCGCGAATAATGTCTTCCATGACCTCTTAGACATCTGCGTTTTGGTGTACCTGGATGACATCCTAATCTACTCTGACACACTAAAAGATCATGTGAAGCATGTCAGCTGGGTGCTCTCAAGGCTTCAAGTCCACAGACTTTACGCAAAACTTGAGAAGTGTGTGTTCCATACTACTGAAATAGACTTCCTTGGTTATACGATCGGTCCCAAGGGCATCCAAATGCAGGAAAACAAAGTTGAATCTGTCAGAAACTGGCCGCAACCCACGAACAGGAAAGAGTTACAACGATTCCTTGGTTTTAGCATTTATTACCGTAAATTTATTAGAAACTTCTCCCACAAAATCAAACCTCTTTCCAGGCTTACCAGCACTTGCATACCTTTCCGTTGGGATGCTTCCGCTAACGAGGCTTTCAACATCCTCAAAACCTCATTCACTTCAGCACCTATTCACCAGTTCATTTTCGAGGTAGACTCCTCAGAGTACACACTAGGGGCTATCCTCTCTCAGAGGAAAAGTCTAACACAACCGCTTCATCCAGTGGCCTTCTACTCCAAATTACTTTCTCCAGCTGAAATCAATTACTCCATCGGAGAAAAAGAACTACTCGCTATTAAACGTGCCTTTGACACTTGGAGACATCTCTTGGAAGGCACCATACAGCCTATCATCATTTATACTGACCATCGCAATCTGGAATTCCTGCAGAAAAACAAAACACTCTCTAGTAAACAAGTGAGATGGAGCCTTTACTTCAGTAGATTCAATTACCTCATTGTATACAGACCCGGCTCTAAAAACGGCAAAGCCGATGCACTCTCTAGGAAAGATCCCAGACCACTGAATGCTCAAGAAGCTACTTCAATCATACCTGCGGACAGATTCTTGGGGCTGATGCCCACAAGCAGTTTCCCTACCAAGGTCTTACAGTTAAAGGACAACCTCTATTATCATGACTCCAAGCTTTATGTTCCAGAAAGTCTCAGGAATAAACTGATCAAAGATCATCATGACCCTCCATTACTGGGTCACCCAGGTATCAAGAGGACCATGGATCTACTAACTAGAAATTATTGGTGGCCAAACATGGCTGATTCGATCCATGATTACATCCAAAACTGCACAATCTGCATCACTTCCAAAAAGGATAGGTGTAAACCCTATGGTCAACTCATACCCCTGGATATCCCTGAAAGACCTTGGGTTCATATAGGTTTGGACTTCATTGTCGAACTCCCATTGAGTTCTGGTTTCAACACCATCCTGGTTGTGACAGATATCTTCACAAAAATGGCATTGTTCATCCCGTTCCATAAAGTACCCACATCCAGCGAAACCGCTTTGCTATTCCTGAATTTGGTTGTACGCTTTCATGGCATCCCTAACATCATAACAACCGACAGGGGTGCTCAATTCACCTCGAAGTTCTGGAAGTCTCTCTCCAATGGCTTGAGCAGTACATCTGCTGCTACTGCTCTTACCAGCAAACAGAGTGGGCCCAATACCTATACATGGCAGAATTCGCATACAATAATAGCAAGAACAGTTCAACCAACCTCACCCCATTCTTCGCCAATTATGCTTATCACCCTAGTTTCTCCATACAAGACACAGTAATCCCAAATTCTCCTTCAGTTGACGACCTTTTGCAAACAATAGCTGAGAACTTCCACTTCTTACGTAAGAATATCCAAAATGCACAAGCCATACAAAAGAGATATTACGATCTTCGTAGAAGACCTTCTCCAATGTATGCAGTCGGCTATAAGGTCTGGCTTTCGATGAAGAACATCAAGATACCTGTTCCTAGCAAAAAATTAGCTGGTTTATTTATCGGTCCGTTCACCATCACCCGGGTCATTAATTCCAATGCAGTTTCCCGTGATCTACCGTCATCACTACCAATTCATCCCACCTTCCATGTCTCACTTTTCTTAAACCATCTAATACCTCATTACCCTCGAAGACTATACTCCCTCCTGAACCAGTACCCCTTGATGTTGATTCTTTTGAGGTTCAGGAGCTCTTGGATTCTAGACTTTGCAACGGTCAGTTGCAGTATCTCATCAGATGGAAGGGCTACTCGCCGGATGAGGACAGTTGGGAACCCTACACCCACATCAACGCCCCTAGGCTGCTTTCTTGTTTCCATAGGCGCTACCCACAGCGACCTAAACATCAAGCCGAGGATCGGCTTCCTTGAAGGGGGGCTTCTGTAAGGATTCCACTTCATGTTTAACCTCTCTCTCTTCATCACATGGTATTCTTACCTTTCCACTACTTAACTGATCACCTGACAACAAACAGGTGCTTAGTTATTTTTAATAGTAGCACTAGCCTTGTCGGTTTGTTCCTGCCTGCTACTCTGCAACCTTAAGCCTTTTGGATTACAAAGTCCTGACTTGTTACTTCTTACTTTGGATTTCCACAAAAGCTGTTCCTGTTTTCAGCTGAACTCTGTTGATTTGCTGAACATTCACTTACTAATCCGTTCTACACAATTGAACTGAAAGTGTCAGCCTGCTGCAAGATACATCTGCAGTGTCTGCTCTGCCTACGTCAGGAACTTTATCACTGAGTTAACTTCAAGACAGCCCTCAAAATAATCTTAGGTTTGACATTCCGGTTCCTCCCCCAGCTCACAGCTGATTGATGCCTAAGAGCCTGAAAGGAACTCCTGCATATTGCGGCTAAGTTCACTGTTTTGCCAGCAACTATGGGGAAGTCATATTTAAAACAACACACCTTTATGTTTAAGCAAGCTCTCCTTTTACATTAATAATTTGCACAACCCTTCCAGACTACATGATCTATGCAGATCTAATAGGCCACTTGTCCAGGTGATACAGAGTTTACTATTATACATCTGCAGTTGCAATCCATCCTACGGGGAATACATAAGCTCTTACACCACAAGATATGCGAGAGTCGTGGATACATTGAAGCTCAAATTCATTGTGGTTTTCGAGAAGAACAGATAGTGGTGGTACTCTCAACCGACTACAGTGTTTGGGATATGGGGTTTCAGGAGAGATACATGAAAAGTAGGGTGGATCTTGTACCTATTTGGTAGATCTAGAACAACAGATGATGGGTTTAATATGTGTTTGATGGGAAAAGATCCTATAAATTGGCTCCCTAACTTCTTGGAGGGTATTGCTAGTTTTAGATATTTTGTGGAGAGCCAGACAAGGTCTCCCAATTTATAATTTGGACAGGGCCTGTGTCTTAGATCATAATAGTGCTTCTGTTCAGTTTTGACCTTGCGTAGATGTTCTTTTAAAACCTGTAGTGCATCTTTTAGGTTAGTTAGATAGGAAGATGCTGATGGAGAAGTAGTTTGGGTTTGTGAGAGTAAAATGGATTGAGGGTGGTAGCCATAAGTAGCAAAGAATGGTGTCAATTTAGTGGAACTCGAAACAGAGTTGTTGTATGAGAATTCAGCTAACGGTAGTAGGGTAATCCAATCATCTTGTAGATGAGAGATATAACAACGGAGGTATTGTTCCAGTATTCAATTTACCCTCTCTGTAAGACCATTCGCTTGAGGATGGTATGATGTTGTGAGTAGGATGGATTTGTAATGTTCTACAAAGTGCCTTCCAGAAGTGGGAGGTAAACTGAGTACCGCGATCTGTAATGATGGAATTTGGTAATCTATGTAAACGTACAATATGATTCAAAAAGGCATCGGCAGTCTCAGATGCTGTAGGCAAAGATTTCATAGCAACAAAATGAGCTAATTTCGTTAAATGATCAATCACTACCAAAATCGTGTTATGGTTTTGTGAAGGAGGTAGCTCTACTATAAAATCCATGGAAATTGTTGTCCATGGAATGTCTGGAATTGAAAAAGTATGCATTTCTTTAGCACTTCATTCTCCCCTTGAGAATTTATACATAGAACACCTTTAGTAGGATGAAGTGGTGATTTGAATTAAAATTTAACCTTTATTGGTTTTATTAAAAAAACAGAACACACAACATAAAGAGTTAAAAACACAGAAAGTAAGGGCCCATTGAACGAGTATATCAAATTACTCAGTGCAGTTAACAGTATTATAAATTCAAAAAGTGTGATCACTTAGCAGTGTACTTGATAAGGAGATGGAATATATTGAAATCTCCTAAGAGAAGACAAATAGATACAATATGAGTAAGTTTTGCTGAGTATAAAAACTAACTCAGCAATCGGTTAGGTACTCAGGTGTTTCTCAGACAGGTTTTCTTAAGTCTATTAAATTTGTTCAACTTAAGAAAAATGTGCTCAGGTGGATGAGCAATTATTTATAAAAATAAATATAAATATAGATGTCAGTAAAGTAACCGATTTTTATATTTTTTGGAAATCTTTTATCATTGGCTCATGTGCTTAAATTGCCTTGTGCCTACAATCAGTACTTTGATTATAGTTATTGTCTATTAATACAAAATAGTATACCAGTACTAGTTCTTAATCTGTTGGTTGACTTTATTAGCAGTCTGGTATCTCTAGTCATTGGCTCATGTGTTTAGATTGCCTTATTTCTGCAATCTGTACTTAAATTTAAAGTTGTTGTCTGATCATACAGGATAGTTGGCACATACTTTATAAATCGATTAGTTAGCTTGTTTAGCGGTCAGTCACTCTCAGAGAGTGATGTGCCTAAATATCTGTATGGTATGTACTAGGTTTATTATGCTTAGTTAAGATTATAACACCTTGTATAGGGGGATACTGACCAAATTGTTACAAATATATAATATATTGTAACTAATATGGTTGTGTAATTACAAAGTATCACTATTCAAAGTTCAATGTGATTGTTTTTACTCGGGCTGATTGTGATTGCAGCCTGAATATTCCCTGAGGGTGTTAGCCTTGGTTTTTTATGTCTATGGTAACTGATGCATGCAATGCCCAGTATTTTCTATGTTACTCAAATAGCGGCTAATATCAGTTGATGGCTACATTAGATTATCATCTGCATAATAGGTTAAACCTAGAATACTTAAAGAGTATTAAATTGTATTAAAGATATACTTTCTCTGGAAAGTACTCTTAAGTACTGGTTTTGTGATTAAATAGATCCTGTGGTTTGTTAATACCTCACTTTGAAATTAAAGCAGAGGTTTTTTAGGCACTAGACACACACTTGCATCATTCAGATTCACATCTCATTTTAAGTTAAATTCTAGAAAAAATTTTTTCAAGCATAACACAGATTCACACAAGTTAAAGTTAAATAAAGCGTAGGTTTGGCAAATTCAGTCAATCTCACAGAGTATCAATGCCTCGTTCTAATATATAGTACATTTGAAGTAGCAATATTGCTAATATTAGGCGGCCCAAACTAAATGCGAGATTAAAAGATATTGGGGGTTGAAAGAGGTTCAACACCCTCCCCTCTTTCAACCCCCAATATCTTTTAATCTCGCATTTAGTTTGGGCTGCCTAATATTAGCAATATTGCTACTTCAAATGTACTATATATTAGAATATATATATATATATATATATATATATATATATATATATATATATATATATATATATATATATATATTATATTAGTAAAAACAATCACATTGAACTTTGAATAGTGATACTTTGTAATTACACAACCATATTAGTTACAATATATTATATATTTGTAACAATTTGGTCAGTATCCCCCTATACAAGGTGTTATAATCTTAACTAAGCATAATAAACCTAGTACATACCATACAGATATTTAGGCACATCACTCTCTGAGAGTGACTGACCGCTAAACAAGCTAACTAATCGATTTATAAAGTATGTGCCAACTATCCTGTATGATCAGACAACAACTTTAAATTTAAGTACAGATTGCAGAAAAAAAGGCAATCTAAGCACATGAGCCAATGACTAGAGATACCAGACTGCTAATAAAGTCAACCAACAGATTGAGAACTAGTACTGGTATACTATTTTGTATTAATAGACAATAACTATAATCCAAGTACTGATTGTAGGCACAAGGCAATTTAAGCACATGAGCCAATGATAAAAGATATCCAAAAAATATAAAAATCGGTTACTTTACTGACATCTATATTTATATTTATTTTTATAAATAATTGCTCATCCATCTGAGCACATTTTTCTTAAGTTGAACAAATTTAATAGACTTAAGAAAACCTGTCTGAGAAACACCTGAGTACCTAACCGATTGCTGAGTTAGTTTTTATACTCAGCAAAACTTACTCATATTGTATCTATTTGTCTTCTCTTAGGAGATTTCAATATATTCCATCTCCTTATCAAGTACACTGCTAAGTGATCACACTTTTTGAATTTATAATACTGTTAACTGCACTGAGTAATTTGATATACTCGTTCTATGGGCCCTTACTTTCTGTGTTTTTAACTCTTTATGTTGTGTGTTCTGTTTTTTTAATAAAACCAATAAAGGTTAAATTTTAATTCAAATCACCACTTCATCCTACTAAAGGTGTTCTATGTATAAATTCTCAAGGGGAGAATGAAGTGCTAAAGAAATGCATACTTTTTCAACCTCTTGTTGATGCTGCTCTTCTAGTTAATTCATGCATAAGCACTCAAGCTAAGGAAATAAATCCAATTTTGATAATAGCATCTCCCTCATACTAGTGTAGTGCTGTTGCACTCTTTTGTCTTCAAATGTCTGGAATTGGTAGGGGAGTAAGATATCCGAAAGATTTCATCTTTTCAGTCTTATTCCTAGCGCAAAACTCGCATGAGGTAATGTATTCATGAATAGATTGAGCCATTTTCGGCCACCAAAAATACCTTTGAATCAATTCTTTGGTTTTGTGTATACCCTGATGCCCGGATAAGGGGGAATCATGGCAATGGTTTAGGATGGTATTCCTGAGTTGTAATGGAATATATGTCTTGGTATAGTAGGTGTAGATTTCTTTAGTGAGTTGTTGTATGTGAGGTATATCATCTGTTCTGAGTGCTTTGAGGATATCTTGTTCGAATGTGGATAAACTTCCTATTATTTTATGTGAGGGTATTAAACTCATACTTTGGTCTGGTCTAGAATTTTGATCATGTAAATGTGATAAAGCATCAGCTTTCGTATTTAAATTTCCAGGTCTGTAGGTTATTAAAAAATTAAATCTATCTAGGAATAAAGACCATTGTACCTGTCGGGAAGATAGTGTTTTGCTTTGTCGTAAATACTGAAGGTTTTTGTGGTCTGTATAGATTAAGAAAGGTGTGTTTGTTCCTTCCAGAATATGTCTCCAAACTTCTAGGGCAGATTTTACAGCCAACAACTCCTTATCACCAATAGAGTAATTAACTTCTGCTGGTTGTAAGGTTCTAGAATAATAGGCGATAGGGTGTTGTATGTTATCATGTTCTGTCTTTTGGGATAGGACTGCCCCTATGCCAGTGTCTGAGGCATCTGCTTCGACTATGAATTGACATGTGTGATCGGGTAAACTCAAAATAGGTGCAGTTATGAAACATTGTTTTAAGACATGTATTGAGCTCCCATTCTTTGAAAAAACCATGCTACCCAAGTGATATCTGAAAACAAGCACTCTCTTCCCCAACAACACATATTATCAGGAGGGGGCTGCAATTGTATGAGAGGGATAAACTGTTCACGAAATATAGATAGAAATTAGATTAGATTAGGGAAGAGCAAAGGGCAGACAGTGGTAATTTTACAAGTACAAGGGACATAACAGTTGCATATTTAGATCCAAAATTAGTCAAATAATCAGAGAGGATAGAGGTTCTCATATCTCCATCTAACTGACAAATATGAATATTGCTGGGGCCACAAGACATAATGTTCACAAGGTTGAGTCTGTAAGTTCAGACCTAACGGTCGTCATATAGGATTACAATTATAGAGCACAGGTACCCTGCTGAACATGGCGGTAGCTGCACAAATGACAGCCACAGTAGGAAATCTCAGCCCACACAGGTCTTTACCCAAAGTTGTCTCACCAAGACGCCAGATAAATCCAGAGTTTCCCAGCATGATATGTCCATCAGATGTAGCCCCAGACAGTTAATCATGCTGAAGTCGAGTTGTCTTCTGTGCGTACCCTCCTGAAGTGTAGCAGCACAATAGTAGGAGCTCCCACAGTCCCCCCTGGGTAACTGGATTAAGAGATCTGACCTGCACCGGGTCGCCGGTAATCCACAGGCCTCCGATTCTGCGGTGTGTGGTAAGTTAGCCGGGGGTTGATCGATATCCTCCTGAGAGTCACTGCTCTGTGCGCTCAAAGCTGCATGGGGTGCCACCACCGAGACTTCAGTAGCAGCTTCTGCATGGGTATCCGCCATGATGGATAGGAGGCGGTCAAATCTTCGGCACATCGTGCAATCAAAGTCCTCAAGCCAGTTGTGCAATGCCGCTAACAGCCCCTCCATGGTCCCAGAGGCCTCACACTCCAGCAGGCACCGCTCCACAAAGCCAACTCAGGCCCTCTTACTATCATCTTGCTGCGAAAGACGTGGCATACGTTTCTCTCAGGGAGGCCCCGAGCTCGGCTAGGCCTCAATCTGTCGCTCCTCTCTGGCAGTAAGATCCTCAGCTATTGCAGGGCTCATTTAGAATGGGTACATCTCTTTTGTTGTGCGAATTGGCTAAATTTTAACAATTTTTTATCGTTTATTGCAGGAGCCATGTTCAAACACGTCCTCTCTGCATGATAGCTGGCTCCGCCCACCGTCTTGTGTGTTTTTTTAATAAATCAGGATATCGTTAAGATAAATTATAACACAAACATCAATGAGATCTTTAAAAATCTCATTAATGAAATGTTGGAATGTGGCGGGGGCATTACAGAGCCCAAAAGGCATCACCTTGTATTCGAAGAGGCAGTAACGTGTTCTGAAAGCAGTCTTCCACTCATCCCCTTCCTTAATTCTAATCAAATGATATGCCCCCTTTAGGTCTAATTTAGTAAATATGGTGGCACCATTGAGACGTTCTAAGAGTTCGAGGATGAGTGGGAGTGGATAACGGTTCTTTACAGTTACTGCGTTTAGAGCTCTGTAATCAATAATAGGTCTTAGCAACTGGTCTTTGTTCCTGACAGAGAAGATCCCTGCTGCTGCAGGCGAGACTGATGGTACTATAAAACCCTTTCTAATATTCTCATCAAGCTATTCCCTAAGATGTTGCAATTCATTTTGGGAGAGAGGATAGATCTTATCATAAGGAACTACTGATCCTGGCACTAAATCAATGGGACAATCGTATATCCTGTGCGGTCGGAGTGTTTCAGCTTCCTTAATATTAAATACATCACTCAAATCCTGATAATGAGTAGGTATAGTAGTGTTTAAAACACCTATTGTTTGGTGTGGGAAGCAAGTGGCAAGGCAGTATTGAGAATTAAACTTGATGTTAGAATGTTCCCAATCTATGCATGGGTTATGTTTAACCAACCATGGAAATCCTAATATCACTGTATGTAGTGCTGAGGGTATTATATCAAAGCTTTGGTATTCGGTATGACCGTCTGCAGTGGATATTAGTAAAGGTATGGTATGTTGGGTTATGGGACCATTATGTATCAATGACCCATCAATTACTTTTATAAAAAGAGGTTTTTGCTTTGTAATATAAGGTATTTTATTATTTTTAACAAATGTGGCATCCATGAAACAACCAAATGCCCCAGAATCTATAATGGCGTCAGTCCTGACTTGTAGATGAGCCCACTGTAAAGAAAAAAAATAATGTGAGTGCATTGTATTCTTTATTGGATGAAGTACTACAAATGTGATATGGCTTACCCTTCTTTGATCTGTGTAGGATAGGGCAGGTTGCTACTGAGTGATCTTTATTGGCACAGTATAAGCAGAGGTTGGAGTTACGTCTCCTGGTTTTTTCCTCTGGTGAAAGTGGTCCCCTTATTACACCTATTTCCATAGGTGTGGGTTGATGACTAGTCTTTTCAGTGTTAGGAACAATTGGTCTTCTTTGTGAGAGGTCAGATGCTAATCTTTCAGTACGTTGTTCCCTTAACCTGCGGTCAAGTGTGGTAGCCAGTTTATTCAGCCCACTTAGAGTGTCGGGCATCTCTAGTCAAGAGAGTTCATCTTTTAATGTATCGCTGAGACCCAATCTGAATTGTTTTTTTAAGGAAATGTGATTCCACAAAGTGTCAGTCGCCCACATCTGGAAATCAGTTACAAACTCCTCTACTGGGAGTTTCCCCTGTTTTATTGCTCTTAATTTCATCTCAGCAATTATCTGGGTGTTACTATCCTCATAAAGAGATGCCATGGAGCTAAAGAATAGGTCAAGAGAATTCAATATTTCACTATTGGATTCGAAGAAGCGATTGGCCCATGCCCTAGGTTCACCTGTGAGATAGGAAATAGTTGTACAGACCTTTATTTTCTCTGAGTGGTAGGTTCTAGAAAACAAAAGGAGACAAGCATTTTTGAAATCTCTAAAGTCAGTTCTCTTGCCTGAGAAGATGGCAGGGGGGTTTATTTGAGGTTCTAGTGGGTCTGTTGTTTTAGGTGCTACTATCTTTTTAATCACAGTTTTTAGAGCAGAATTTTCTGCCTCTAGTTCAGTAAGGCCTCTTGCCAGATAATCAACTTTCTGGTTTAAAATGTCAAATTCAGTTTTTTTGTCCTGGGGATCCATAATATTTAAGGCTTGATTATTATGTAATGACTAGAATCTCTGGTGTTGGTTTTGTAGCTGAGATAAGATATACAGAGTGATATTGCTAACCACCTGTAAGTATAATCACCAGCAAGTTAATCAGGTGAGTGTCTTCCTCAAGGTATAAGTACTGTATATATTGAGGGTAATGTGGTTTTACCAAAAGAGTTGTTGAAGATTTGGTTGACAGTAAAAGATAGAGGAAATGTGTAACAAGATATATGCTGAGTAAAACAGGTTACTTCCTAAACAGATTGCATCTGTAGCGCTTGTACTGTATGTAAACACTTGATCAGAGGTGAGTTCATAAGTGTTACGAGTTATGACGATATCAGTGTATCCCACAATATACAGACAAGCTTGAGCAATAGTATATCAAGTTATTAAATGAAGATACAATGTAACGATACTTGTGGTTTAGACTTGCATTCAAGTCGGGAGAGCTCGGAGGTGTCGACGGAGCGGTAGTGGAGCCTGAACTACTTTCAGAGTGGTGACACAGGATGCAGTTTAGGATCGAGATCCAGAGGAAAGAGTGCTGGATCCGTATGCTGAATTTCCGTACCTGGAGTTAGCTGTAGTAAGGTCTGAATCAGGTAACAGAGTTAGTTTGCTGTTTGCTGTAGAAAGGCTGTTCGTGACAGCACGTAGATTGCTGGTGAAAGCTGTAGAGAGGCTGATCGTGACAGCACATAGATTGCAGGTGAGACCTGTAATTACTCAGAACTGCACGGCTTGCTGGAGCTTAGAAAACAGGAAGGAGACTCCAATCCGTAATTGGCACAAAATAATCAAGCAAAGGTTTGCTGACTGAGTGAGGATTTATAGGGAAGGTGAGAGGAAGTAGATGCTACTTAAAGGGACCTTATAAATAGTTGTCATGATAAGCTTTTACATGCAGAGAATGTGTCCATCAGTAATAGTACAATGCCTGTTGTTCCTTCAACATCTAATGTACATGATATACCTGTGAATATAAAATATTTTATTGCTGATGCGATTCAGAAGGCTTTGTCTGCCATCCTTCTAATAAACGTAAAAAGGTCTTTTAAAACTTCTCATAAAGTTGATGAAATTTTAAATTACCGACAACATACTGAATTATCCTCCTCTGATGAGGATCTATCTGATTCAGAGAACCTTCCTCAGATATTGACACTGACAAATCTACTTATTTATTTAAAATGGAGTATATTCGTTCCTTGTTGATTACATTGGATATTGAGGAAACTAGTCCTCTTGATATTAAAACTAGTAAACGTTTAAATTCAGTTTATAAACCTCCTGTGGTACTCCAGAGGTTTTTCCAGTTCCTGATGCTATTTCTGATATGATTTATAAGGCATGGAATAGGCCTGGTACTTCTTTTATTCATTCTTCAAGGTTTAAAAAATCGTATCCTTTGCCAGCAGTTAGATTGGAGTTTTAGGAAAAGATCCCCAAAGTTGATGGGGCTATTTCTACTCTTGCTAAATGTACTACTATTTCTATGGAAGATAGTACTTCTTTTAAAGACCCTTTAGATTGGAAACTTGAATCTTATCTAAGGAAATCGTATTTATATTCTGGCTATCTTCTCAGAACTGCCATTTTTATGGCTGATGTTGCAGCTGCATCAACTTTTTGGTTGGAAAGTTTAGCGCAACAGGAAATGGATCCTGATTTGTCTAGCATTGTTCGCCTGCTTCAACATGCTAATCATTTTATCTGTGATGCCATTTTTGATATAATCAAAATTGATGTTAAATCTATGTCTTTAGCTATTTTAGCTAGAAGAGCTTTGTGGCTCAAATATTGGAATGCTGACATGGTATCTAAGTCTAGATTACTATCTCTTTTTTTCCAAGGTAATAAGTTATTTGGTTCTTAGTTGGATTCGATTATTTCAATTAACATTGGGGGTAAGGGAGTATTTTTGCCTCAGGATAAAAGACCTAAGGGTAAATCTAAAGCTTCTAACCGTTTTTGTTCCTTTTGACAAAATAAGGAACAGAAACCTAATCCTTCCCCCAAAGAATCTGGTTCCAATTGGAAACCTTCTGCAAGTTAACTAAACCGTTTAAGAAACCAAAGCCAGCCCCCAAGTCTGCATGAAGGTGTGGCCCTAAATCCAGCTCAGCTGGTAGGGGGCAGATTAAGATTCTGTCCAAAATCAATGGGCTCAGAGTATTGTCTCTCAAGGGTACCGAATAGGATTCAGAGTAAGACCTCCTGTGAGAAGATTTTTTCTCTCACGCATCCCAGCAAATCCAGTAAAGGCTCAAGCTTTTCTGAAGTGTGTTTCAGACCTGGAGCTTTCAGTGGTAATCATACCAGTTCCGTTTCATGAACAGGGTCTGCGGTTTTATTCAAATATATTCATTGTCCCAAAGAAAGAAAATTAATTCAGGCTTGTTCTGGATCTGAATATTTTTAATCGTTATGTAAGAGTGCCATCTTTCAAAATGGTGACTATAAGGACTAATCTGCCTTTTGTTCAGCAAGGGCATTATATGTCCACAATAGACTTACAAGATGCATATCTTCATATTCCGATTCATCCAGACCACTATCAGTTTCTGAGATTCTCTTTTCTAGACAAGTATTACCTATTTGTCGCTCTTCCATTTGGCCTAGCGACAGCTCCAAGAATCTTTTCAAAGGTTCTCGGTGCCCTACTCTCTGTAATCAGAGAACGGGGTATTGTGGTGTTTCCTTATTTGGACGATATCTTGATACTAGCTCAGTCTTTACATTCTGCAGAATCTCACATGAATCAACTAGTGTTGTTTCTTCAAAGACATGGTTGGAGAATCAATTTACCAAAAAGTTATTTTATTCCTCAGACAAGGGTCACCTTTTTAGGTTTCCAGATAGATTCAGTGTCCATGACTCTGTCTCTAACAGACAAGAAATGATTAAAATTGATTTCAACTTGTCAGAACCTTCAGTCTCAATCATTTCATTCTGTAGCTATGTTCATGGAAGTTTTAGGTCTCATGACTGCAGCATCGGACGCAATCCCCTTTGCTCGTTTTCATATGAGACCTCTCCAGCTTTGCATGCTGAACCAATGGTGCAGGGATTATACAAAGATATCACAATTAATATCCTTAAATCCCAATGTTCAACTCTCTCTTACTTGGTGGTTAGATCACCATCGTATAGTTCAAGGGGCCTCCTTTGTTTGTCCAACCTGGACTGTGATCACAACTGATGCAAGTGTTTCAGGTTGGGGATCTCTGACAGCACAAGGGGTTTGGAAATCTCAAGAGGCGAGGTTACCAATTTATATTTCACAACTCCATGCTATTTTCAGGTCTCTTCAGGTTTGGTCTCTTTTGAAGAGAGAACCGTTCATTTGTTTTCAGACAGACAATATCACAACTGTGGCAAATGTCAATCATCAGGGTGGGACTTACAGTCCCCAAGCTATGAAAGAAGTATCTCGGATACTTGCTTGGGTGGAATCCAGCTCCTGTCTAATTTCTGTGGTTCATATCCCAGGTATAGACAGTTGGGAAGCGGATTATAGCAGCTGTCAGACTTTACATCCGGGGGAGTGGTCGCTCCATCCAGATGTGTTTTCTCAGATTGTTAAGATGTGGGGCCTTACAGAAATAGATCTGATGGCTTCCCATCTAAACAAGAAACTACCCAGGTACCTGTCCAAGTCCAGGGATCCTCAGGCGGAAGCGGTGGATGTGTTAACAGTTCCTTGGTGTTACCAACCTGCTTATATTTTCCCGCCTCTAGTTCTTCTTCCAAGAGAGATCTCCAAAATCATCATGGAACTATCGTTTTTGTTGCTGGTAGCTCCAGCATGGCCTCACAGGTTTTGGTATGCGGATCTTGTTCGGATGTCTAGTTGCCAACCTTGGCCACTTCCATTAAGGCCAGACCTTCTGTCTCAAGGTCTGTTTTTCCATCAGGATATCAAATCATTAAATTTGAAAGTATGGAAATTGAACACCTAGTGCTTAGTCATAGAGGTTTCTCTGACTCAGTGATTAATACTATGATTCAGGCTCGTAAATCTGTTTCTAGGAAGATTTATTATGGAGTTTGGAAGACTTATATTTTATGGTGTTCCTCTCATAAATTCTCCTGGCATTCTTTTAGAATTCCTAAAATGTTACAGTTTCTTCAGGATGGTTTGGATAAGGGTTTGTCTGCAAGTTCCTTGAAGGGACAAATCTCTGCTCTTTCTGTTTTATTTCACAGAAAGATTGCTAACCTTCCTGATATTCACTGTTTGTACAGGCTTTGGTCCATATCAAGCTTGTCATTAAATCAATCTCTCCTCCTTGTAGTCTTAATTTGGTTTTGAAGGCTTTACAGGCTCCTCTGTTTGAGCCTATGCTTTCTTTGGACATTAAACTACTTTGTTGGAAAGTGTTGTTCCATTTGGCCATCTCTTCTGCTAGAAGAGTTTCCGAATTATCTGCTCTTTCTTGTGAATCTCCTTTTCTGATTTTCTATCAGGATAAGGCAGTTTTGTGGCTTCATTTAAATTTCTACCTAAGGTTGTGAATTCTAACAATATTAATAGAGAAATTGTTGTCCCTTCTTTGTGTCCTAATCCTAAGAATTCTTTGGAGAGATCCTTACATTCTTTGGATGTGGTAAGAGCTTTGAAATATTATGTTGAAGCTACTAAGGATTCCAGGAAGACTTCTAGTCTATTTGTTATCTTTTCTGGTTCTAGGAAAGGTCAGAAGGCTTCTGCCATTTCCTTGGCATCTTGGTTAAAGCTTTTGATTCATCAGGCTTATTTGGAGTCGGGTCAGGCCCCGCCTCAGAGAATTACAGCTCATTCTACTAGATCAGTCTCCACTTCGTGGGCTTCAGTTTATCAGATCTGCAAAGCAGCAACTTGGTCTTCTTTGCATACATTTACTAAATTCTACCATTTTGATGTATTTGCTTCTTTGGAAGCAGTTTTTGGTAGAAAAGTTTTTCAGGCAGCTGTTTCAGTTTAATTCCTCTACTTATGTTTGAGTTTTTTCTTTTCATTATGAGAATAAACTTATATTTTGGGTTGTGGATTTACTTCTTTCAGCGTCCATGAGACCCACCCTTTTTATGGTGGTTATGATTTTTTGTATAAAACACAATTATTTCAATTATGCTTTTTACTTCTTTCTTTATCACCCCACTTCTTTGCTATTCATTAAACTGAATTGTGGGTGTAGTGAGGGGTGTATTTATAGGCATTTTGAGGTTTGGGAAACTTTGCCCCTCCTGGTAGGATTGTATATCCCATACGTCACTAGCTCATGGACTCTTGCCAATATGAAAGAAATTAATTTATCAGGTAAGTTCTTACATAAATTATGTTTTTGTTATTTTTTTTTAGTAGCTATAACTGTCTAAAACAAAGTAATTCTTCTGTTCTATAAATCCACATTTGCCTATTTGGGGTGAGTGTTGATTTCCATTTTTTTGCCATAATAGACTTAGTGTTGTTCCCAGATATTTGGAATAAAGTAATTCTAATTTTGAAAGAGGATTTAGCCTTATAGTTTAATAAAACCTTCGCAGGTTGCAAAGTAAATTGTGGTCCAATAAGATATTTTCCTAATTAGTCAATTTGAGCCCAAAAAGGTTTAAGTGATAGGTAAACCCACCAGAGGATTTGCATTATATGAAAGATTTGTGGCCATTGTCTAGGATCTAATTCTACACACTAGTTCTCTATGCCAACTACAAGTGTAGCTGGGCATGTTTTTTTTTTTCCATAAGCCATTTAAGAAATGTTTTATCATTGCCAAATAACCCTTTATTGGAACCTTTGCTAGGCACCATTTGTCAAAATCAGTGGGAGGTGTGAGAAAATCAAGTTTATATTGGGATGTGTTAAAAAGATGATGCAAATATTTGTGCCATGTAGAAAACACCCCACCTGCTATTTATAACAACTGCTGCCTGGGACTTAATTTACTATTCTCCAGGAGATATGATTTTGGCAGGGAATGTCCCCATTCTGTTCTATTCCCAGCTGTAGATGTTAAATCACCTAGGAACTTCACAAGTAAGGAAAGTGT
This sequence comes from Bombina bombina, assembly GCF_027579735.1. Lineage (NCBI taxonomy): Eukaryota > Metazoa > Chordata > Amphibia > Anura > Bombinatoridae > Bombina > Bombina bombina. Next base: position 179,277,894 of record NC_069503.1, on the reverse strand, counting down.
GTTATCGGAGAATGGGGAGTGGAAATGCCTTTAAAGCATTTGATTGTATCCATGACATTAAAAACACTATTGTACAAAGGGATTATACTGGAAAGGTTAGGTCTATTATTCTTGGGAACCCAGCAAAGAGCATGAGATAAATCAACATGAGTGCCTCTTGATTGACGAGAGCTCTTGTGCAATGGTAAATTTTGCCATGAAATGCTGCATTGCAAGTGGTAAATGCAGATGGGCAGGTTCTCTACTTATGAACATGTCCATCCACAATATTGATACTTACAAAAAATTCTGATTGTCTAAGTTGCAGGTACAAATAACAAATCTATCTAGCAGACACCTATACAAAAGCACCACTTCTCACACACATTTCTTTTTCGTGACAAAAGCTCACAGCCAGGGCAATAGGAGTTCCAGCTACCAAAAGTGTTTCCTAGAGAACTGCTACATCAACTTCCTGAATGTTAAAGGGACAGTCTACACCAGCATTTTTATTGTTTTAAAAGATAGATAATCCCTTTATTACCCATTCCCCAGTTTTGCATAACCAACACAGTTATAGTAATATGCTTTAAAACCTCTGTGATTAACTTGTATCTAAGCCTCTGCAAACTGCCCCTTTATTTCAGTTATTTTGACAGACTTGCAGTTTAGCCAATCAGTGTCTGCTCCCAGATAACTTCACGTGCACGAGCACAGTGTTATCTATATGAAATACGTGAACTAACACCCTCTAGTGGTGAAAATGCATTCTGAAAAGAGGTGGCCTTCAAGGTCTAAGAAATTAGCATATGAACCTCCTAGGTTAAGCTTTCAACTAAGAATACCAAGAGAACAAAGCAAAATTGCTAATAAAAGTAAATTGTGTAACAAACATTCTTTGGAAGAAGAAGGATTAGGACACAGAGAGGGAACAACAATTTCCTGATTGATATTTCTATTGGAAACAACCTTAGGAAACAACCTTAGGAAGGAAACCTAACTTAGTACGAAAAACTGCCTTATCGGCATAAAAAAATAAGATAAGGGGAATCACACTGCAGAGCTGAGAGTTCTGAGATTCTTCAAGCAGAAAATATAGCAACAAGAAACAAAACCTTCTAAGATAACAACTTAATGTCTATGTAATGCAACGGCTCAAATGGAGCCAGCAGTAAAATTTTAAGAACAAGGTTAAGGCACCAAGGAGGAGCAACAGACTAAAAGGACAGACCTGATTTTGACCAAGGCCTGACAAAAAGATTGCACATCTGGATCATCTGCCAAACGTTTATGTAGTAAAACAGATAAAGCAGAAATCTGACCATTTAGGCTACTGACTGACAATCTCTTCTCCAGGCCTTCCTGAAGAGAATATATAATTCTAGGAATTCTAATTCTACTCCAAGAGTAGCCTTTGGATTCACACCAATAAAGATATTTACGCCATATCTTATGGTAAATCTTTCTAGTAACAGACTTGCAAGTCTGAATCATGGTCTCAATGACCGACTCAGAAAAACCACGCTTAGACAGAATTAAGCGTTAAATCTCCAAGCAATTAGCTTCAGAGAAATGAGATTTGGATGAAGGAAGGGACCCTGAATCAGGAGGTCCTTCCTCAGAGGCAGTCTCCAAGGTGGTAGAGATGACATCTCCACTAGGTCTGCAAACCAGATCCTGCGAGGCCACGCAGGGGCTATAAGAATCACCAATGCCCTCTCCTGTTTGATATGAGCAATGACTAGTGGAAAGAGAGCAAACGGAGCAAACAGGTATGCCAACCTGAAAACCCAAGGAACCGCCAGAGCATCTTTTAGAATGGCCTGTGGATATCTTGACCTTGAACCCGTACCTTGGAAGCTTGGCGTTCTGATGGGATGCCATCAGATCTAACTCCGGCACCCCCCCATTTGAGTATTAAGCTGGAAAACACCTCCAGATGGAGTTCCCACTCCTCGGGATGAAAAGCCTGTCTGCTCAGAAAATCCGCTTCTCAGTTGTCTACTCCTGGAATGTGGATGGCAGATAGACAGCAATTGTGGGTCTCTGTCCACGGAAGAATCAGAGTAACCTCTTTCATGGCTAAGGAACTCTTAGTTCCTATCTGGTGATTGATGTAAGCCACAGAGGTTATGTTGTCTGACTGAAACCTGGTAAACTGGAACTGGGCTGAGGACAACTGAGGCCAAGCCAATAGAGCATCAACTCCAAGATGTTGATGGGAAGAGCAGACTCCTCCCGAGTCCAAAGGCCCTGAGCTTTTAATGAGTTCCAGACTGCTCCAAAGCCCAGCAGGCTAGTGTCCATGGTCATGATCACCCAGGAAGGTCTCTGAAAGCATGTACCCTGAGACAGATGTTCCTGAGAAATCCACCACGGGAGAGATCCCTTGGTGACTGATCTAACTCTATTCTCTGAGATCTGCATGGTCGCCATTCCATTGTCTAAGCATGCACAACTGGAGAGCTCTCAAATGGAATCAAGCAAAAGAAATGATGTCCATGGAAGCCACCATCAGACCGATTACCTCCATACATTGAGCCACTGAAGGATGAGCTGTAGCCTGAAGAGAGAGGTAAGAGGAAATGATTTTGTTTTTCCTGACCTCTGTCAGAAAAATCTTCATCAACATATAATCTATTATGGTTCCTAAGAACACTACTCTTGTAGCAGGGGAAAGGGAGCTTTTTCCAGATTCGCATTTCATCTGTGGGAACGAGGAAAAGACAACAATATTTCTGTGTGAGATTTTGCTTGTTGAAAAGATGGTGCCTGAACCAATATGTCGTCCAGGTAGGGTGCCACAGCAATTCCACGAGAATGGATCATTGCCAAAAGAGCCCTCAGAACCTTTGAAAAAAATTCTGGGAGCCGTGGCTAGACCAAATGGAAGGGCTACAAACTGGAAATGTTTGTCCAGAAAGGCAAATCTCAGGAATCTGTGATAGTCCCTGTGAATAGGAACATGAAGACATGCATCCTTTAAGTCTATGGTTGTCATGAACTGACCCACTTGTACTAAAGGAAGAAAGAAGCGTATAGTCTCCATCTTGAAGGATGGAACTTTGAGAAACTTTTTTAGACACTTCAAGTCTAGAATGGGACGGAAAGTTCCCTCTTTTTTGGAACCACAAATAGGTTGGAGTAGAACCCGAGACCCTGTTCCTGCACTGGAACTGGAACTATCACTCCCAGTGAGGAAAGATGTTGTATATAATACCTCTCTCTTTATCTGGTCTGCAGATAATCTTGAGAGAAGGAATCTGCCTCTGGGAGGAAAAGTCTTGAATTCCAATTTGTAACCCTGGGATACTATGTCCACAGTCCAGCGATCTGGGACATCTCGTATCCAGGCTTGAGAGAACTGAGAAAGTCTGCCCCCCACCTGATCTGATCCCGGATCGGGGGTAAATCCTTCATGCTGATTTGGAATCAGCTGCGGGTTTCTTTGATTGTTCCTGCTTGGAAGAAGAAGGGGAAGGCTTTCCTCTGAAGTTACGAAAAGGAAAGAAAATTACTCTGACATCCTTTAGGCCTATTCTTATCTTGAAGTAGACAGATCCTTTTACACCCGTAATATTAGAGATAATTTTTGTCAAACCGGGTCCAAACAGAGTTTTGCCCTTGTTAGGAATCGCCAGAAGCTTGACTTTAGAGGAAATGTCCGCAGACCAGGATTTCAACCATAATGCCCTGTGAGCTAGGACAGCAAAACTAGAAGCTTTAGCTCCTAGTCTAACAACCTGTAAAATAGCATCTGCAATAAAGGAATTGGCCAATTTAAGATTTTTAATCCTATCCTGAATTTCATCCAAGGAAGTATTTACTTGAAGAGAATCAGACAAGGCGTCGTACCAATAAGATGCCGCACTAGTCATGGTGGCAATACACACCACAGGTTGCCATTGGAGACCTTGATGAACATTAATCTTTTTCAAATAAGCCTCCAGCTTCTTGTCCATCGGATCCTTAAAAGAGCAGCTATCCTTATCCTCAATAGGAATAGTGGTTCTCTTAACCAGAGTGGAAATGGCCCCTTCAACTTTGGGTACAGTATACAAAAGTACTTTAATGGAGTCCTCGATAGGAAACATTTTCTTAAAAATGGGAGACGGGGAAGAAGACACCCCTGGTTTCTCCCATTCCTGTGAGATAATCTACCTAGCACGGTCCGGCACAGGAAAAACCTCAGAAGTAGAAGGTTCATCAAAGAAATTATTAAAGGGACAGTCAACACCAGATTTTTTGTTGTTTAAAAAGATAGATAATCCCTTTATTACCCATTCCCCAGTTTTGCATAACCAACACTTTTATATTAATATACTTTTTACCTCTGTTATTAACTTGTATCTAAGCATCTTCTGACAGCCCCCTGATCACATGACATTTTATTTATTATCTATTGACTTTTATTTTAGCCAATTAGTGCAGTGTCTGCCACAAACCACGGGCGTTATCACAATGTTATCTATATGGCTCACATGAACTAGTTCTTCCCTGTTGTGATAAGCAAATAAAAAAGCATGTGATAAGAGGCGGCCTTCAAGGGCTTAGAAATTATAAGAGCCTTCCTAGGTTTAGCTTTCAACTAAAAATACCAAGAGAACAAAGCAAAATTGGTGATAAAAGTAAATTGGAAAATTGATTAAAATTACATGCCTTTTTAGAAACATGAAAGTTTTTTTTGGACTTGACTGTCCCTTTATGTTTACTAGATTTCTTAGGAGTGACAACGACAGGGGTATCGGAGTCATCTAAAGTAGGTAAAACCTCCTTTAACAATACACAAAGGTGTTCCTCAGTCTCAGAAGAAGGAATTTTACTGTCAGAATCTGAGATTTCCCCCTTAGAAAGTCCCGATGTATCTTCCTCATCATACTTATGAGAAAGGGCAACTTGGGAAGCAGAACTGAGGACAGCCACCTTACTTTCTGAATTTCCTCCCTGTAATCTGGGAATGGCGGTTAATGCCGCAGATACCGCTGAAGATACGTGGGCAGCAATTTCTGCTTTTAAATAAACTCCACTAGGAGTTATAGAGGAACCGCAGGGCACTGCATGTGACAGCATTGAGGCTTGGGAAAGCAACAGGAGAAAGATGAGGTATTATTTTAACATTAGGCTCAAAAATATTACCTTTATTTTGCAAGGTTTTCTTGACACATGAAGAACAAAATTGCATAAAAGCTGCAATTTGTGCATCTAAACATAATAAGCATGAATTCATGAGAGCAGGCTCTTGCTCCATATCAGACGGTGTGAAACAGTAAATACACTTGTACAGATAAGTTTAAAAGATTTTAATATTCAATTAAAATAAGCTAAGGAAAAAATACACTTTATTTTATCTCAAATTTGCTTTTCCCTGAATTACTGTGCGACACAGAGAGGCACTAAAAATAGCTTCCAGGTACGCTGAGTATCAGCAATAACCCGTTTTTCAAACCGGACAGTTTAAAATGTTGCATCGTTTTATTTTAAAGCAAAGGTGAAATGAATAAGCTGCTGAAATAGAAAATTCAGCCTTACTTTCAGTTTAAACTTGAATTGTTTTATCAAGTAAATATTTGTCAGAAAATAAATAAGAAAAAGGTAGTTGACCCAGTTTAACCCCTTAATGACGTACGCTGTACGTCCTCAAAAAAACTACAATTAACTACGAGGACGTACGGCGTATGTCGTCGGCTAAACTGAGCACTGGAAGCGATCGAGATTGCTTCCAGCCGCTCTAACAGTATTGCAGTGATGCCTCGATGTCCAGGCATCCTGCAATACTGTTCCCGAGTGCCAGGACCGGATTAATCACTCCCCCACGAGTGATCACTTCCGGTTTAGCTCCACGTGGAGCCTGGCAGTGTTTCAGAGCATCGGAAGCGATCGGACATGCTTCCGATGCTCTGCTTGTGTGCTAAGTGCCTCGGTGGTTCTAGGAACTTAGTTAGTTATAAAATAATTTTAAAAAAAATTTAAAAAATGTTTTTTTATACATGATAAAAAGCCCTATATCGCGCCCCCCCCCCCCACCATCAAGAGGCTTCCAAGATGGCGATGTCCAGTGCATTATGGGGCCTCTGGGGGTGTCCCTAGCCTGCCTCATCATAGGGGCAAGCTAGGGTCACCCAATCTGAGCCTCCCACCCAAAGAAAAATCATAATAAAATACCCCATTTGTCTGATCAAGTCAATATTTGTAAATATTGACTCTGATCAGTGTGGATCTCCCTCCCTCCCTTTCCTCACTTGCGATTTTGTTGGAGAGAGAGACCTGTTTTTAGCAGAGAGAGATTTTTTTTGTTGTATTTGTTAAAATTTAGAGATCCAAAGGCTCTTTTCAGAGCCATTAACCCCTATCTTGTAAGTGATCACTATAAATCACTGGCAGTAGCAAACCTGCACTTTTTTTTCTGTCTGTGCATTTTTTTAGGGGTTAATTTTTGTTTTGTAATTTTTTAAAAACCCAAAGGCTCTTTTCAGAGCCATTTAGTTAATTTAATTTTAAGAGCCATTAACCCTTAGCTTGCCAGTGATCGCTATAAATCACTGGCAGTAGCATAGCTGTACTTTTTTGCTGTCTGTGCATTTTTTTAGGGGTTAATTTTTTGGTTGTAATTTTTTAAAAACCCAAAGGCTCTTTTCAGAGCCATTTAGTTAATTGAATTTAATTTTCAGAGCCATTAACCCCTAGCTTGCCATTTAGTTAATTTGTTTTTCTGTGACAGATACAATAATGTCACAGAAAACATATAGTGCTGAGGATTCGTATGCCATCCTTGCGTCAGAGTCAGATGCCTCTATGTCTGACTCAGACCCCAATTTTGACCCTGCCATATGCTTAGATACATCATTAGATGCAGTCTCAACTGATAGTGATGTATCTGTGGCTGCTAGCCCCACTGCTAGCCCCCCTGCCAGAAGGAGGCGTGTTGCTGCCATTGCCGCTGAAGAGTGGGTAACGCCTCATCTCCAGAGGCCAGATATCCCACCCTTCACAGCAAATGCTGGCATAAATATAGATGTGGCAGGTTTTAGCCCCCAGCAGTTTCTGGAAGTGTTTCTGGGCGATGATGTGTTGGGGAACATTGTCGCCCAAACTAATTTATATGCCAATCAGTTCCGTGCTGCAAAGCCTGGAACATATTTGGCAAAGCAGCAATGGGCCCCCATCAATGTGCCAGAATTTAAAAAATTCTGGGCATTGACTATGCTGATGGGCATCATAAAGAAACCCTCCATTCGCTCCTACTGGAGCAGTAGCCCCATCTGCTCTACCCCCATTTTCTCCCAGAGTATGTCGAGGAAGAGGTATGAAATGATTCTGCATTTCATGCACTTCAGCGACAACAGCCTGTGCCCCCCTAGGGAGCATCCCCAATTTGACAGGCTGTATAAAATCTGCCCCCTGATTACCCCCTTTTCTGCCAGGTTTGCAGAGGCTTATACACCTGGAAGGAATATATGCGTTGATGAATCCCTAATGAAGTATAAGGGAAGGCTGGGATTCAAGCAGTATATTCCTTCCAAGTGCTGCAGGTATGGGGTAAAGGTGTATAAGCTCTGTGAGTGCAAGACTGGGTATATTCAGGCCTTCCGGGTATTAAGAGGGAAAGGATAGCCACCTTGACCCTCCAGGTTGCCCATAACATATGGGAACCACTGGCAAGATTGTCTGGGACCTGATATTACCCCTAATGAACAAAGGGTATCACTTGTACTTAGACAATTTTTATACAAGTGTCCTTTTGTTCAAGCTACTGTATTGCTTTGATACAGTAGCTTGCGGTACAATTAAAAAGAACCACACAGGTTTCCCAGGACAACTTGTACGCACCCGGCTACGAAGGGGGGAGACCTCAGCTCTGCGCCAAGAGGAGCTGTTGGCACTTAAGTACAGAGACAAGAAGGATGTATACCTTCTTACCACCATCCACACAGAGAGGACGGTGGCGGTCTCTGTACGCAGCAGAGCTGAGATCATAAGGAAGCCAGTGTGCATCAAGTCTTATAACCGGTATATGGGTGGGGTTGATCTGGCAGATCAGCTGCTGCAGCCCTACCTAATTATGCGGAAGACAAGGGCCTGGTACAAAAAGGTTGCAATTTACCTAATGCAAATTGCAACCAACAATGCTTTTTTGTTGTTCAAAAAAGCAAACCCTGGAGTGAAACAGACTTTTTTACAGTTTCAGCTCCAGATCATTTGGGAGATTTTGTACCATGATGCACCTTCTCCCCAGGCGGTGATGGAGGAGAGCAGAGTTGGGGCTACCCATTTTATTTTTAATATCCCCCCTACTGCCGCAAAGAGGGGGCAGAGAAGGGACACCATATATCACTGTCCTGAGTGCCCTGGACAGCCTGGACTCTGCATTAGGGTCTGCTTCAAGCGGTACCATACAATGGTCAATTTTTAAAAATAAATACATTTGCTGGGTTTTTTTTTGGTTATGTTTACTGTTAGATTTTTTTTTTTGGTTGTTTTTTTACTTTTGCTGTGCCAGATTTTTACATTTCACTACTCTATTTTTTTCTAAAATCGGGCCTGTTTTTTTTTTTTTTTTTTTTTTACCAAAACCCCTGTCAAACATGGGGGACATAGGTTTTCTTAGGGTGCCTTGCAGAAAACAACCTGAAGTATTTTTTTCCAATAACTTACAACTGTCAAAGGCATCAAAGCACACCATATACAATACCTTGGGGTGTCAACATTTAAAAAATATACACTTTCATTGCAATAAATAAAACTGGGGTATGCGATAGGCCCCAAACTAAATATAGGCCTATCAGAAGAAATACTCTCACTTTTAATAACTAAAATCACAAGTCATGAAATTGTAACATAACCTTCCCAAAATCCTGGCAAACCTATGCATGGGGGGCATAGGTGTACTCAGGGTGCCTTGCAGAAAACAACCTGAAGTATTTTTTTGCAATAACTTACAACAGTCTCTCCTAAATCATTGTCAAAAAGCAATGTCTGTGTAAAAATGAAAATGGAAAAATTACCACCATACACTTTCTCCAATTTCTTTGGCTAAAACGGTTGCTTCAAAGTCATCAAAGCACTCCATATACAATACCTTGGGGTGTCAACTTTTCAAATATATGCACATCATGGAAAACAAAAACATTGGGGTATGTAAAAAAAAACTCATAAAAGACGATAGGCAAAGAAAATATGTTAAATTTAAAAAACAAAATCACAAACGCATGTCAGACATTTGGCATTGCTCCCCCCAAACAAGCCACCAAACCTATGCATAGGTGGTATCACTGAACTCAGGAGATGTTGGTGACTAAATATTGGTGTCTTCTTTGGCAGTAACACATAACAGGAGCTGAGAATCCATGTCTAAAGTACAATGTATGTGAAAAATAACACAACAAAATTAATGCCCAATAGTTTGACAAAGACTGGTGGTTGAATTAGTGCAGGGAACGTGTTAAAATACCAGCATTTGAAATACCCTAGGGTGTCTACTTCTCAAAAATATATGGTTTGATGGGGGTAAATTACATTGGCCGACTTCAGAAATGTCCTAAATAGGACATGGGTGCATGGTTTGTGAAAATTCCAAGTTGAAAAACTGGAATGTGCCCCCTAAAGATAAGGCCTTTAATCCCCCAGAGAACCTGACACACCTATACATGGGTGGTATCATTGTACTCAGGAGATGTTGTTGAACACATATTGAGGTGTTTTTTGGCAGTAACACATAACAGGAACTGAAAATCCATGCCTAAAGTACAATGTGTGTGAAAAATAACACAAAAAAATAACTACCCAAAAGTTTGACATAGACTGGTGGTTGAATTAGTGCATGGAAAGTGTTAAAATACCAGCATTTGAAATACCCTAGGGTGTCTACTTTTCAAAAATATATGGTTTGATGGGGGTAAATTCCATTGGCCAGCTTCAGAAATGTCCCAAATAGGACATAGGTGCATGATGACCGATGTGAAAATTCCCAGTTGAAAAACTGGAATGCGTACCTAAAAATAAGGCCATTTAGCCCCCAGAGAACCCAACACACCTATACATGGGTGGTATCACTGTACTCAGAAGATGTTGTTGAACACATATTGAGGTGTTTTTTGGCAGTAACACATAACAGGAACTGAAAATCCATGCCTAAAGTACAATGTGTGTGAAAAATAGCACATAAAAATGACTACCCAAAAGTTTGATAAAGACTAGTGGTTGAATTAGTGCATGGAAAGTGTTAAAATACCAGCATTTGAAATACCCTAGGGTGTCTACTTTTCAAAAATATATAGTTTTATGGGGTAAATTACATTGGCCGGCTTCAGAAATGTCCCAAATAGGACATGGGTGCATGATGACAGATGTGAAAATTCCAAGTTGAAAAACTGGAATGTGTCCCCTAAAAATAAGGCCTTTTAGCCCCCAGAGAACCTGACACACCTATACATGGGTGGTATCACTGTACTCAGGAGATGTTGTTGAACACATATTGAGGTGTATTAGATTACTTATTAGCAGCATAGTTAAGAGCATAGTTAAGAGCAGCTTTTAGTTAGTTAGACTGCAATTGCCATATAATTGCCTATTTGAATGTAACACTAACATAAGACAGGAAGTTAGGTATTAATACCATGTTAGCTTATTTTAAACCTGTCCACAGAAGTGTATTATTGCTTGTTTATTATTAACTATGCTTACTGTATATTTTGTATAACGCAGGAATATCTAAAACATTTAAGCATTCTACATTGGACATATTAGGGGATTTCCCATCTCTTGCTATTGCTCTCTTGTACATTATTATGTCCCTTAAGGACAATGATATATACCGCTTGTATATTATTTTTGTGTCTGACCTGTTGCGTGATGCAGAGACTACTTTCTATTATATTTAACCCTACTTCCTCTATAACTCTTAAGGTAGCAGGTTAAATGGAAGGACTCTATGCATCATGTGGACAAGTATTTATATACCTACTTAACACCTCTATATTATATTTTTATAAAGCTTCCCACTAGATACCTGTTACAATTATCATAAGAGATAGCGTCAATTTTCACACATCAGGGTTATATGGGGAATACTTTGATATATAGCCCTACAACTCGCCCTATCGCCCACACCAGAAATACTGAGTCCTTTGGAGAGCAGACCCTTAGCTGAACTCATTACTTTTCAGTTTGAGGGACTACTTTTGATATATTGTGGTATCTCAATACATGGTCTAAGGGATACTGCTGGGCCGTGTCAGCTGTGAAGGCACGGCTCGGCATGTCAGATAAATTAGGGATTTTAGTTTGAGGTATATAGGCAGTAGCTAACAGCGTACATGGTATTAGAGATGCATAGCTATATGGGTGCTCTCTTTATCTCTAGTTTTTCATATACTTAGTTATCCCCCCCTGTCTATATCCTACTCGGGATGCTACCCTTACTCTCATATGCCCTAGCTTAAATTTATTCACGTTGTACATAGAGGACAGTTCTATGTCGTAGTCTATCTTAAAACTCTGAGGTCTCAATACATTTACAAATTTGACATACTAATTGGCTCCGCCCCCCCCTCCCCCCACCCCTCCTACTCTATTTTGAGCGGCTCTCGCCCGCTGCATCCCCCTTCCCCATAAAACTATAGAGCTATCTCCTCCCCAGCCCTATCTTATCTGAATAGATACCCTAACCTTCTTCTCAGTTTATCTTACAGTCATACTATAATAAAACAGAAGTCTCTCTTTGAGAAAGCTCACATTTTATAGTATTGCTTGAGATATTTGAACACATTATATTGTTAATTGTACTGCGTATACATTGTTCTGTAAATGCTTTGGGGCATACCCTATATTTTGTATATGTTTATGACTTCAATAAAAATTATTTAAAAAAAATACAAAATAAAGCCTTTTATCCCCCAGGGAACCTGACACACCTATACATGGGTGGTATCACTGTACTCAGGAGATGTTGTTGAACACATATTGAGGTGTTTTTTGGCAGTAACACATAACAGGAACTGAGAATCCATGCCTAAAGTACAATGTGTGTGAAAAATAACACAAAAACATTACTACCCAAAGGTTTGACAAAGACTGGTTGATCTGTCTATTATATGCTTATTATGTTCATGTTTATGACATCTGGTGGTTCCATGTTGCAATTACAGCTTGGTTCCTCTCAAGAATAAAACAGGAAGTGTTCATAAAGTTTATTAATAAAAAGTTACTTTCAGTTTCTCAGCAGCCATCTTAGCTTCAAGAAGCATGGAAATCAGCTCTTAAACATTTGCCTCTAAACATACATATGCCTGTAAGTTATTTGTTTTTTGCTAAAAGTTCATTGTACATTTGAATTGCATTGCTATTTGCTGTAAGAATTAAATGTAAGCTCTCTGTGTTAGAAACATGTATTATTGTATGTATTGCAAGCACCACGTGTAACTACATATTGTAATTTCAACTTTTCTTATTGTATTGCAGTTTTACAAAAATAACTATTCAGAAGTAAAATCAGTTTGGAATAAACACAAAGCTATTTCTGTCTGGTTTGTTAACTAGCTGTCTAGTTATCAGTTAATGAGGTCAGTACAGTAAAAAGGCAGGCTATATCAGTGGAAGATACAGAGCTGCATTGTAAAGTAAAAAGCATGCTATATCAAGGGAAGATATAGGAGCTGCATTGAAAAGTGAGAAGCAATAACAAGCAAGATACAAAGGCTGCATTTTAAAGTAAAAAGCAGTAAATATCAAGCAAACATACAAGACCTGCAATTTAAAGTGAAAGGCAGTAAAAATAATTTGCACAAGAACTGCATTTAAAATATTGCACTACTTTAACCTGATCACTATGAACCAAGATAAGAGTGTTGATATGATGCAGCAAACTTTAGAGACCAGATCCTATGCCTCTGTCTCTAAATATTCCATGCGCTCCAGCACATCATCAGTCAGTTCTGCAGGACTCAGAGCCCGTGCAAAAGCGCAAGCAGCCCAGGCACAAATTTCTTATGCTGAAAAAGAAGCAGACATGATAAAGCAGAAAGCAGTACTAGAAGCAGAGGCAGCTAGGCGTGAAGCTGAAACAGCGCAACGCAAGGCAGAGTTAGAAGCTAATATGCATGTGCTAAAGATACAAAGGGCAGCAGTTGCAGCATCTGCTGAAGCAGCAGTCTATGAAGCAGCAGATGAATTAGAAGAGGAACCACTTCAAGATTTTGCAGAAAACATAATTTATGTAAGAACTTACCTGATAAATTAATTTCTTTCAGATTAGCAAGAGTCCATGAGCTAGTGACGTATGGGATATACATTCCTACCAGGAGGGGCAAAGTTTCCCAAACCTCAAAATGCCTATAAATACACCCCTCACCACACCCACAAATCAGTTTAACGAATAGCCAAGAAGTGGGGTGATAAGAAAAAAGTGCGAAAGCATAAAAAAAATAAGGAATTGCAATAATTGTGCTTTATACAAAAAAATCATAACCACCACAAAAAAGGGTGGGCCTCATGGACTCTTGCTAATATGAAAGAAATGAATTTATCAGGTAAGTTCTTACATAAATTATGTTTTCTTTCATGTAATTAGCAAGAGTCCATGAGCTAGTGACGTATGGGATAATAAATACCCAAGATGTGGAACTTCCGCACAAGAGTCACTAGAGAGGGAGGGATAAAATAAAGACAGCCAATTCTGCTGAAAAACCATCCACACCCCAAAATAAAGTTTCAAACTTATAATGAAAAAAAATGAAAATATAAGCAGAAGAATCAAACTGAAACAGCTGCCTGAAGTACTTTTCTACCAAAAACTGCTTCAGAAGAAGAAAACACATCAAAATGGTAGAATTTAGTAAAAGTATGCAAAGAAGACCAAGTTGCTGCTTTGCAAATCTGATCAACCGAAGCTTCATTCCTAAATGCCCAGGAAGTAGAGACTGACCTAGTAGAATGAGCTGTAATCCTTTGAGGCAGAGTTTTGCCCGACTCAACATAAGCATGATGAATCAAAGACTTTAACCAAGATGCCAAAGAAATGGCAGAAGCCTTCTGGCCTTTCCTGGAACCGGAAAAGATAACAAATAGACTAGAAGTCTTTCGGAAATCTTTAGTAGCTTCAACATAATATTTCAAAGCTCTAACTACATCCAAAGAATGCAACGATCTTTCCTTAGAATTCTTAGGATTAGGACACAATGAAGGAACCACAATTTCTCTACTAATGTTGTTAGAATTCACAACCTTAGGTAAAAATTTAAATGAAGTTCGTAACACCACCTTATCCTGATGAAAAATCAGAAAAGGAGACTCACAAGAAAGAGCAGATAATTCAGAAACAAAACTTTCCAAGAAAGTAATTTAATATCCAGCGAATGCATAGGTTCAAACGGAGGAGCTTGAAGAGCCCCAAAACCAAGGAGGAGAAATTGACTTAATGACAGGTTTTATACGAACCAAAGCCTGTACAAAACAATGAATATCAGGAAGATTAGCAATCTTTCTGTGAAACAGCACAGAAAGAGCAGAAATTTGTCCTTTCAAGGAACTTGCAGACAAACCTTTATCCAAACCATCCTGAAGAAACTGTAAAATTCTAGGAATTCTAAAAGAATGCCAAGAAAAATGATGAGAAGAACACCAAGAAATGTAAGTCTTCCAGACTCGATAATATATCTTCCTAGATACAGATTTACGAGCCTGTAACATAGTATTAATTACAGAGTCAGAGAAACCTCTATGACTGAGAATCAAGCGTTCAATCTCCATACCTTCAAATTTAATGATTTGAGATCCTGATGGAAAAAAGGACATTGCGATAGAAGGTCTGGTCTTAACGGAAGAGTCCACGGTTGGCAAGTAGCCATCCAAACAAGATCCGCATACCAAAACCTGTGAGGCCATGCTGGAGCCACCAGCAGAACAAACGAACGCTCCTTTAGAATCTTGGAAATCACTCTTGGAAGAAGAACTAGAGGCGGAAAGATATAAGCAGGATGATACTTCCAAGGAAGTGACAATGCATCCACTGCTTCCGCCTGAGGATCCCTGGATCTGGAGAGATACCTGGGGAGCTTCTTGTTTAGATGAGAAGCCATCAGATCTATTTCTGGAAGTCCCCAGATTTGAACAATCTGAAGAAATACCTCTGGGTGAAGAGACCATTCGCCCGGATGTAAAGTCTGGCGACTGAGATAATCCGCTTCCCAATTGTCTATACCTGGGATGTGAACCGCAGAAATTAGATAGGAGCTGGATTCCGCCCATACAAGTATTCGAGATACTTCTTTCATAGCCAGAGGACTGTGAGTCCCTCCTTGATGATTGACATATGCCACGGTTGTGACATTGTCCGTCTGAAAACAAATGAACGATTCCCTCTTCAGAAGAGGCCACGACTGAAGAGCTCTGAAAATCGCACGGAGTTCCAAAATGTTGATTGGTAATCTCGCCTCCTGAGATTCCCAAACCCCCTGCGCTGTCAGAGACCCCCATACAGCTCCCCAACCTGTCAGACTCGCATCCGTTGAGATCACAGTCCAGGTTGGAAGAACAAAAGAAGCCCCTTGAATTAAACGATGGTGATCTGTCCACCACGTCAGAGAGTGTTGTACAATCGGTTTTAAAGATATTAATTGTGATATCTTTGTATAATCCCTGCACCACTGGTTCAGCATACAGAGCTGAAGTGGTCGCATGTGAAAACGAGCAAAGGGGATCGCGTCCGATGCAATAAAAAGAAGCATTTTCAGCCCCCGCGAGCCTAACAGCCCACAGGAAAAAAGTCAAATTTTTAAGGTAAGAATTTTTTTTTTATTCAAATGCATTATCCCAAATAATGAAACTGACTGTCTGAAATAAGGAATATTGAACATCCTGAATCAAGGCAAATAAATGTTTAAACACATATATTTAGAACTTTATATAAAAGTGCCCAACCATAGCTTAGAGTGTCACAGAAAATAAGACTTACTTACCCCAGGACACTCATCTACATGTAGTAGAAAGCCAAACCAGTACTGAAACGAGAATCAGTAGAGGTAATGGTATATATAAGAGTATATCGTCGATCTGAAAAGGGAGGTAAGAGATGAATCTCTACGACCGATAACAGAGAACCTATGAAATAGATCCCGTAGAAGGAGACCATTGAATTCAAATAGGCAATACTCTATTCACATCCCTCTGACATTCACTGCACTCTGAGAGGAAAACCGGGCTCCAGCCTGCTGCGAAGTGCATATCAACGTAGAATCTAGCACAAACTTACTTCAGCACCTCCATGGGAGGCAAAGTTTGTAAAACTGATTTGTGGGGGTGGTGAGGGGTGTATTTATAGGCATATTGAGGTTTGGGAAACTTTGCCCCTCCTGGTAGGAATTTATATCCCATACGTCACTAGCTCATGGACTCTTGCTAATTACATGAAAGAAATAACTACCCATAATTCAGTACAAAGGACTCGTGAGTATGTACAGAACCATGCTCTAGACCAAGATAAAACAGAGCATGCTCCTATCCAACATATGTCCAGCATAATGCCACAGTTTCCTGACTCAACATATTTACAGTCTACTCCAAGTATTCCTGACTTGCACCCTCCTTCCCAGACTGACACTGCAAATGTCTCTACACCAAGAGTGTGCTTTCAAGAAAGCAGAGGTTACGATGATCCACAATATCCATCACATTATACGGACTCTCACATATCCCCTCTCAGAAATAGTACATTAGGAACTTCAGAGACTACTGACCTAGCAAAGCACCTGATTCGTCGAGAGTTAGTGAGTACAGGGATACTAACATTTGATGATCGACCAGAGAACTACTGGGCATGGAAGACATCATTCCAAGGTCTCACCAGAGATCTTAATCTTACAGCCAGAGAGGAGCTAGATCTTTTGACTAAGTGGCTTGGACCAGAGTCATCTCAACAGGCTAAGAGACTCAGGTCAGTGCATGTTCATAACCCAATTGATGGAGTTAAAATGGTATGGCAGAGACTAGAAGAATGTTATGGCAGCCCTGAAGCTATTGAGAATGCACTGTTAAAGAAGCTAGAAAACTTCCCCAAAATCTCAAAGACAACATAAAGTTAAGAGAACATGGTGACATGTTGTTGGAGGTGAATGCTGCTAAGGCAGGAGGCTATTTGCCAGGACTGGCATACCTAGACACAGCACGTGGCATCAAACCAATTATTGAAAAACTGCCATATAATAGCCTGCAAGAAAAGTGGATTTTTCAAGGTTCCAAGTACAAAGAAGATCATCATGTCTCCTTTCCACCATTCAGTTTCTTCACCAGATTTATTTTCAACCAAGCAAAGACCAGAAATGATCCAAGCTTCATATTCTCAACATGCAGCAACCAATTTCCAGTAAATACAGAGAAGTCAGGAACAAGGTACAGCAACAGACCAACGGTGTCAGTAAGAAAGACAGAAGTGTCAGCTACTAATGCAACTCCACAGGTGAAAAGCCCTTCATGGAAATCCATGGAACCAGACAGTCCATGTCCAATTCATAATAAACCACACCCACTGTCAAAATGTCGTGGGTTCAGAAGCAAGCACATTGATGAACGTAAAGCTTAACTGAAGGAGAATTCTATCTGCTTTAGATGTTGTGCATCCACCAGACACATTGCCAAAGACTGCAAAAATAACATAAGATGCAGAGAATGCAACAGTGACCAGCATACTTCAGCTTTGCATCCAGGTCCAGCTCCCTGGGCAGTAGAGACTCCTTTACCAAAGAGAGAGCAAGGCGGGGAGCAAGAGGAAGCTACTCCACCCACTATTGTATCCAAGTGTACAGAGGTATGCAGGAATCATGTTCCAAGATTTGTTTAGTGACTGTATATCCCTCTAACAAACCTGACTGTTCTGTAAAAATGTATGCAGTGTTAGATGATCAAAGTAACAGTTCTTTAGCCAAATCAGAGTTTTTTGATGTGTTTAACATTAGTGGTGAAACATTTTCCTACACTCTAAGAACATGCTCAGGCATTACAGAGAAAACAGGGCGTAGGGTATCCAACTTCACTGTTCAGTCTATTGAAGGGAAAACACACATAAAACTCCCCACACTCATTGAATGTGACATGATACCTGATGACAGGTCAGAAATTCCAACACCTGAGATTACACAGCATTTCCCTCATCTGAAATCCTTAACAGACAAGATCCCAGCACTTGACCCTAACGCACAAATACTTCTCTTGTTAGGAAGAGACATTCTGAAGGTGCACAAAGAACGTGAGCAGATTAATGGGCCTCACAACAGTCCTTATGCACAACATTTAGACTTAGGTTGGGTCATAGTTGGGGAAGTATGCTTAGGAGGAGCTCATAGACCAGCAGATGTGAACTCTTTCAAGACAAATGTGTTGCCTAGTGGGCACACTTCTCTGTTCAGCCCATGCACTAGCTATATACAGGTAAAAGAGACTTTTAATGCTTGTAAACAACAGTCATACAACCCCTCATTGTGTTATTTAGGAACTGCAACTCATAATGTGGGCAGTTTAGATGATAATGTGTTTGTTACTACTCCAAACGATGACAAACCTGCTATGTCTATTCAAGATGGTATGTTCCTTGATGTAGTTGAAAAAGAGATGTTTATTGATGAAGCAAATTACTGGGTAGCACCCCTACCATTTCGCTCACCTCGTCTTAGACTACCAAACAACTTAGAGCAAGCCCAGAAAAGACTACTTGCTCTACAGCGTTCCTTTGTGAAAAAACCTGAAATGAAAGAACATTTTGTTAACTTTATGCAAAAGATCGTTGACCATGACCAAGCAGAACCTGCCCCACCATTGGAAGCAGGTGAGGAGTGTTGGTACCTACCAATCTTTGGTGTCTATCACCCTCAGAAGCCAGGACAGATCAGAGTAGTTTTTGACTCAAGTGCTCAGTTTGAAGGCATCTCACTGAATGACAAACTCCTCAGTGGGCCTGATTTAAATAATACACTACTAGGTGTCCTTTTACATTTCCGCAAAGAGCAAGTTGCAATTACCACTGATGTACAACAAATGTTTTACTGTTTCATGGTTAGAGAAGATCACCTTGATGACAATGACCTTAACAAAGAAATTACAGAGTTCAGGATGAAGGTACATGTCTTTGGAAACAGCCCTTCGCCAGCCATAGCCATTTATGGTCTAAGACAAATAGCAAAGCAAGGAAAGAGTGAGTATGGCGAAGATGTAGAACAGTTTATCTTGAGGAATTTCTATGTAGATGATGGACTCGCATCTGTGCCTACTGAAGCTGAAGCAGTCAGTCTCCTGCAGAGAGCTAAGGACATGCTCACAGGATCAAATCTCAAGCTACACAAAGTGGCATCCAACAGAAGTCCAGTAATGGAAGCATTTCCTGCAGATGACAGAGCTAAAGATCTAAAGGACCTTGTTTTAGGTGTCGATCCTCTACCCCTCCAAAGGAGCTTAGGAGTAAGTTGGAACTTACAGACCGACAGTTTCACTTTTCAAGTGTCCAAAGAGATAAAACCTTTCACACGGAGAGGTATCCTGGCTACAGTAAACAGTCTTTATGACCCACTTGGGTTTGCATCTCCAATAACTATGCAAGGTAAATCTTTAGTCAGAGAACTTTCAACAGACCAATGTGACTGGGATTCCCCACTCTTACCAGATAGAGAAGCTCAATGGAGAGCATGGACAGAAGATCTGATCCATCTTGAAGATCTCAGTATTCCCAGACCCTATGTGCCAGTGTCACTATCGTCCACAGTAAGAAAGGAGGTATGTGTTTTTTCTGATGCTTCTACTGTAGCGATAGCAGCTGTTACATATCTCAGAGTCATAGACAGTAGCGGTCAATGTCATGTAGGCTTTATTATGGGCAAATCTAAACTAGCTCCAAGACCAGCCCATACAGTGCCACGTCTAGAATTATGTGCAGCTGTTTTGTCAGTTGAGCTAGCTGAACTTATTACTGAAGAAATGGACATTGAACTGTATGCAGTTAAATATTACACTGACAGCAAAATTGTGTTAGGTTATATTCACAATACTTGTAGGAGATTTAATGTATATGTCTCAAACAGAATAATTCGTATTAGAAAATCTACTAATCCAGATCAGTGGCATTATATTAGCACCAGTCAGAATCCAGCAGATCATGGTACTAGACCAA
Organism: Bombina bombina; assembly: GCF_027579735.1. NCBI lineage: Eukaryota > Metazoa > Chordata > Amphibia > Anura > Bombinatoridae > Bombina > Bombina bombina. The sequence goes on along the minus strand of NC_069503.1, from coordinate 179,257,772 downwards.
TTCAGGCAGCTCACCTAAAACATACCAACTGGTTCTCAGGCCCAGATTTCTTACATCAGGCAGATACTAGTGATCAATCTGAAGCTAAAGTATTTGACCTCATCGAACCAGATTCTGACAGTGAGATCAGACCTGAAGTGACAGCTTTAAAAACTGGAATGTATGAATGCCAGCTAGACTCACATAGATTTCTCAGATTCTCAAAGTGGAAGTCCCTTGTGAGAGGTATAGCAACACTAATTCACATTGCCAAGTCATTTTCCAGCAGCACTCAAAAGGAGTCATGTTCAGGCTGGCATTGCTGCAAAGGGTTATGCCATTCCTTAGATTTCTTGCAAGCTGAAACAGTGACTATCAAATGTATCCAAACATGAAAATATAGAAAATGGAAAGAGAAACAAAACGTTCAAGAAGGAGATCTTGTATTGTTGAAAGACTCTCAAGTAAAGCGCTATAGATGGACAATGAGTCTTACTGTAAAAGCCATTCCTAGTGGTGATGGTAGAGGTCAAAATCATTAAACAAGGGACTGCTAAAGTATACCTGAGACCTGTGTCAGATTTGATTGTTCTTTTTCAAAGTAAAAAGTTATCTGGTTGAATTTAATAATAATTTATAGATCATGTAATAGTGGTATATGTTTATACCAGGCGGGGAGTATTCTGTCTATTATATGCTTATTATGTTCATGTTGATGACATCTGGTGGTTTCATGTTGCAATTACAGCTTGGTTCCTCTCAAGAATAAAACAGGAAGTGTTAATAAAGTTTGTTAATAAAAAGTTACTTTCAGTTTCTCAGCAGCCATCTTAGCTTCAAGAAGCATGGAAATCAGCTCTTAAACATACATATGCCTGTAAGTTATTTGTTTTTTGCTAAGAGTTCATTGTACATTTGAATTGCATTGCTATTTGCTGTAAGGATGTAAGCTCTCTGTGTTAGAAACATGTATTATTGTATGTATTGCAAGCACCACGTGTAACTACATATTGTAATTTCAACTTTTCTTATTGTATTGCAGTTTTACAAAAATAACTATTCAGAAGTAAAATCAGTTTGGAATAAACACAAAGCTATTTCTGTCTGGTTTGTTAACTAGCTGTCTAGTTATCAGTTAATGAGGACAGTACACTGGTGGTTGAATTAGTGCATGGAAAGTGTTAAAATACCAGCATTTGAAATACTCTAGGGTGTCTACTTTTCAAAAATATATGGTTTGATGGGGGTAAATTTAATTGGCCGACTTCAGAAATGTCCCAAATGATGACAGATGTGAAAATTCCAAGTTGAAAAACTGGAATGTGCCCCCTAAAAATAAATTAGCCCCCAGAGAACCCGACACAACTATACATGGGTACTTGGGTAGCATTACTGTACTCAGGAGATGCTACTGAAGACATATTGGGGTGTTATTTAGCAGTAACCCTTAACATTCTCAATAAATGTATTCTTAAATTGCTCATTTGTCAAAAAATCACAATTTTTTTTTCTTCAAACTTTGGCATAGATTGGTGGTAAAATGGTTGCATGAAAAAAGTCAAAATACCCCAAGTTTAATACCTTAGGTTGTCGTCTTTTAAAAATATATATTTATGTGAAGGGTTATTCAGGGATTCCTGACAGATATCGGTGTTGAAATGTAACTATCGCTAATTTTGAAAAAAAAAATGGTTTTGAAATAGCAAAATGCTTTTTGTACTTATTGCCCTATAACTTTAAAAAAAATCAAAGAACATGTAAACTTTGGGTATTTCTAAGCTCAGGACAAAATTTAGAAACTATTTAGCATGGGTGTTTTATGGTGGTTGTAGATGTGTAAGAGATTTTGAGGGTCAAAGTTAGAAAAAGTGTTTTTTTTTCATTTTTTTCCTCATATTTTATAAAAAAAATTTATATTAAATTATAAGATTTTATGAAAATAATGTTATCTTTAGAAAGTCCATTTAATGGACTTTGTGGGTGCAGTAAATGAGTAAGATAAAAATTACAGCTAAACACAAACACTGCAGAAATGCAAAAATAGCCTTGGTCCCAGATGGTCAGCAAAATGAAAAGTGGTCTGGTCACTAAGGGGTTAAATACCAACCAAAGTTATTGTATAAATAAGGTGTCCGTGTGAAGGCTCACAGGAGAGGAACAAGGTAACCACAACTAGGACATATGCAGCAAATTATTACTGTTTCCAATTCATACAGCTGGCAGCTTTACTGTAAATTTGGGTATTGGGACCCCACACCGAAATGCCCCAGAGGGCCTATACCTTATGCCATGGATGAAGTAGGGACTTGTCTCACTCACTTCCAAACATGACAGCTCACAAGGTATCTCCATTGGGCTCCTCAGCTTCTCAGCATCTCGGCGTGGCTCAGATTCTTCAGTTACCTTTACGTCACTATCATGTGACCTTCCCTCCAGTCAACAGCAAAACTGCACACCTGCTCCAATGACAAGCACAGCGATTGCGTCCAGATTTGCTGGAGAAGTTAATAGCTTAAGGAAGAGGTCAATATGTAACAATATCGGTATAAATTAAAAAACAAAGGTAAAAGCAAACCAAAGGGTTCAAGACAACCACAGGCGTAGCACTGTTGGGCTTACGCATTTCAGATAGAAATCTGTAGTCACAGCCTGCAGTGCTATGCCCCATACTCAGTTTAAAAATCTGATCTTAGAGCATGATAGGTTAAAACAAAAAGCCCGCCCTCATGTATTGAACCAATACTAAATTTTCAACATATTACAATATGTCATGAGACTGCTATAATACATCTTAGTAAGGAATATAGAGTTACTATACAACTGGTGATAGGAATAATAAGGGTTAATGATGGTCAGTTAAAACCAACTCTAAACATGATATGGGATGCAATAATTAACAATTAAAAAAACACCTTAAATACCTTAAGATCTGAAACAAATATTATACATGTTATTCTAAAACATCGATGTACTCTTCAAAGGACATTTGAGTGCTCTATACGCTAAATAATGTAGACCCATAATTCAATAGAGTAATCAATTTCTGGTGATCAAAATATAAAATATAATATCCTATATAGGTAGTCAATACATAGTTAGTTTGTCGTCTATCTACTATTGATTCAAATGTGAGTCACTAAATCTTTATAACCTAAACTGATCACAACATAATGCATCTTATGTAAAGAGATAGACAATACATGATCACTCATTGAGTGTTGGCCCCATAATGTTATTGTACACAGTATAATTAGTTGGTATACTTATCATAATTTTTTTTTTATAAAATACTATATGTAATACAAAAGATCCCTGTTGATCCATATAAGTATGAACAATTCACACGGCCCTAGCGTGAAGACAACATGGGAACAATGTAAACATTCAACTTAAGCTAATATATATATATATATATATATATATATAGTACCCTGTCAAAGTGGTTCATTATCAATGTATGATGTTACTCCCAATGGTTCATGATATCATACTTTGAGTTTAATCCCGCAGGTGTACGTGTACCCAGTGTAAATATCCAATAAGCTTCTCTTTTAGCTAGCAATTGATCTATATCTCCACCCCTCCTTGGTTTATGGATCTTTTCTATTCCACACCAAGAGAAACTTCTAAGACTGCCCTTATGGAAAACTCCAAAATGTTGTACCAAGGGAGTGGTTGACCGTTTCATATTGAAAGAAGAAAGATGCTCTCTGATTATTGTGTTAATGTCTCTAGAGGTGAGTCCTACATACTGTACTTTGCACTGAGCACACTCAATTAAGTATACAACATAGTTGGTTGTACAATTAATGCAGGCACCAATGTTATAACTCTTATTAGTCACCGTGCTCACACAGTTTTTTTTGTTTGTTTTTTTTTGAGTTTAATAAATTTTTATTGGTAGTAATAAAAGAAGTATACAAAAACCAAGGAGACGCAGCTCCAATCCGGCAAAATAAAGTTCACAAGAATGACAAGTGGGGGTCAGTGTCTCATGAATAGAAATAACATTTTAACACTTATAACACTTACAAAGTACTGTGAACAAATATGACCTGTCGAGTCTTGATTCATGGCTGACAAGTCTGAACTCAGGGGGGGAGGGGGTCTTAATGGCTGATCGTACAACAGGTTTTCTAGAGAGAAAGAGAGGAGGGTGGAGGGGAAAAGGTATGGTAGAAGGGGAGGGGGAAGTGGTATGGAAGAGGGTGTGGAGAGAGGGTTGAGGGCCATCTAGAGAAGAATATGCTTATGTGAGATAGGCTTCTGTCATAAGGGGGGGTATGTGCGTGGGGTTATGTATCTTGGGCAGTTGCGTTAGGCCTCCAGTCTGTATTTTGAGTCTCCTTCCAGTCAGCCCAAATCATTTCAAACAGGTCAGATTTATTTAATTTGTGAAAGATATCTCTTTCCATTGTATAAATGTATGCCATGTTATTACAGATCATCGCCCAGCTTGGGGCTCGTTCCTTCTTCCAGGAGCATGCAACAGAATACTTTATAGTCATGAATAAGTAAATGCAGAAATACACATGGTTTTTAGGTAGTGAGTGTAGATTTAAGTGAAGGAGGGCTGTGTCAGCTAGCCTGGGAAGCCCAATACCCATGCCCTGTAGAACCGAAAAGCCTTTTAACCATAGAGGCTGGATCACAGGACACTCCCACCATATATGTAGTGCATTACCCCTGAAACCACAGTTCCTCCAGCATTTGGGGGACACTTCCGGAAATATTTTCGCCAACCTAGTGGGTACGTAGTACCAATGAGTGAGGAGTTTGAAATAAGTTTCGTATAGTGTAGTGCAGTGTATGGCTTTCTGGGTCAGGGAAAAGGCTCGTTCCCACTCCTTCAGGGAAGCGTGTCTACCCGTCAGCGTCTCCCATCAGGAAAGATGGGAAGGGGTTTCCTGGTCTTGAGATCCCCCTAGCAACATATAGTGGACTGAGAGAGGCCTACACAACCTATCCCCCTTGTCCAGATGGACTCCCAGAGAGTCAAACCCCCAACTGCTTAAAAAACTCTTAATCCTCTGATATTCAAAAGATAGGTACGATGGGACCTGGGCCTCGGCCCCTATCTGCGTTAATTGTTTAAAAGAGTCTTGAGGGGATGTGGACCAGAGGTCCGCTATATTGTTGATTCCCAATTGGATCCACTTGTTGGGGTGAGAGTCCTGGAGGCCCGATAAGAGGCCTGCTATGGAAGCAACTGGAGAAGGATGCGGGGCCACATGGGGATGATGCCGTATTCTGTCCCAAAAGCTGAGGCATTCGCATACCACAGGATTGGTTAGGGCAAGCTCCCTACGACAATGTGGCGGGGTCCAAATTAGGTCCCTTAAGGCAATTTGGAAAGGCAGCGAAGCCTGTTCAATAGATTTCCATTTGGCATCCGGAGACTTCACCCCCCATTGAGACACATGGGTAAGCATTGCACCCTCGTAATACCGCATCACCGAGGGTGAAGCTATACCTCCCAAAGATTTGGGAAGTTGGAGTACTCTATGCGCGACTCTAGGGGGTTTATCTAACCAGATAAATTTGGTGAACCCACTTTGGAATTGAAGGAGCAAGTGCCTTGGTATCTTAATAGGCAGGCAGCGGAATAGGTACGTCAGCTTAGGAAGAAAGGACATTTTCAGCGCCGTGATCCTACCTAACCAGGAGACATGCTGAAGATTCCAGTCCTTCCGCAAAGAGTGGAGGGAAGTTAAGAGAGGGAGATAGTTGTCTTTTATTATTTGGGAAAAGCTACCAGAGATCCTGACACCCAAGTGTAGGACAGAGTGCTCAGTCCAGTCAAATTTATAAGACTCAGTAAGAGAAGCCAATTGTGCCTTCGTAAACCCCTGTGTATACACTTGTGTTTTAGATAAATTCAACTTATAGTAGGAGTGGGCCCCGAAGGTGGTGAGTATATCCAGTAGCCTAGGTATCGCTTGATCAGGGTGTGATAGGAATAAAGTTACATCATCAGCGAAGAGTGCAATTTTATGCACAGTACCCGACAAGGTGACTCCCTTTATTTGGGGATCAGTTCTGATCTGCTCAGCCAAGGGTTCTATGGAGAGGGCAAACAAGAGTGGCGAGAGGGGGCACCCCTGTCTGGTGCCATTTGTGATAGAAAAGAGAGGAGAGCGAAAAACCCAAACCGCACACAGAGGCGGTAGGAGTGGAGTATAGGGCTTGAATGGCCGTTACGAAATCAGGGGGAAAATGAAATCTCTTAAGGACTGCCCAGAGATAACACCACCTAACCCGATCGAACGCCTTCTCTGCGTCAAGAGAGATGACCGCCAGTGGCCTACGGTGACGCGAAGCAGAGGTGAGTATGTTGAGGAGGCGTCTCGTGTTATCTGGACCTTCTTGGAGGGGGACAAATCCCACCTGGTCCGAGTCGATAAGAGAAGGAAGTAACTTAGCCAGACGATTGGCGAGTATCTTTGAATAAAACTTGATGTCCGTATTTATCAAAGAGATGGGTCTGTAACTCGCGCAAAGCGATGGATCTTTGTCCGGTTTCAGGATGGTGACAATACTGGCTTCTAGGAATTCACCCTTAAAGTGGCCCTCCTCTCTAGCCAGATTATATAATTTCAGAAGCAACGGGGCAAGTTCCTGAGCATAAGTCTTGTAGAAATGCGCCGGGTAGCCGTCGGGACCCGGGGACTTAAAGGACTTTGCGTTCCTAACAACTCTCAAGACCTCTTGTAGAGAGAAGGGAGAGCTCAGAGCATCTCTTTGCTCAGAGGCGAGTATAGGGAGCGACATTGTCTTGAGGTAAGTTTCCAGAACTTCCTGAGGGGAAGATCTATGAGGCTCGGTAGTAGCTATGTTATAAAGCTTGGTATAGTAATCGGCAAACGCCTTACCTATCTGGGACGGGATCTGGAGGAGAGAACCTGCTGAACGTATGGAATGAATTCTAGAGGCCCCTAGTCTGTTCCTAATCTTGTTTGCCAATAGGGTATCAGCTTTGTTGCCTTTATAGTAAAATAAGTGCTTAAGCTTGGTGAGGTTAATTTGGGTTCTGCGTAATTCAATCCTAGAAATGTGATCTTTAATCTCGATAATTTGAGATGTGGTCTTCTGTGACTGTACTTCTGTTGCATGCCTCTAGTTGTCGCAACTTAATGTGGGCTTGCGAGAGGGTAAGACCTGCCTGTTTTCTGAGATGCGCTTGTTTAGTGATAAGGAGGGCTCTGATTGTAGCTTTAGCCGCGCCCCACAATGTGTCGTCCCTGACCGTGAGGTTGTCATTAGTTTGAATAAATTGGGCAATATCCTTACGTAGTTCCTCTCTAAAGGGTATGTCCTCTAAGATCTGGTGGGGCAATCTCCATTTTGGTCTAATGTGAGTAGTGTTTGAGGAGATTATATCGGCCTGTACTAGGTCGTGATCAGACCAGGCACACAAGGAGATTTTGGTGTTCTTAACTAAGTCTAGGGAGTCAGCTGTGGAGAAGATGTAGTCAAGCCTTGAGTATAGCTTATGGGGGTGCGAGAAGTGGCTGTAGTCGTGGTCCTTAGGATGTAGGGCTCTCCATATGTCATAAAGTCCCGAGGCCGACATCATTTGTCTAAAACTGTGTGATAGTTGTTTTGCTGGGGTGGGCGTTAAGTCAAGAGATTTAGATCTTCTGTCTAATAAGTGATCCCAGACCATGTTGAAGTCACCCGCTATGAGGACTCTCCCCTGTTGAACTTGGGAAAGAGCATGGAGAATGTGTTTGAGGTATCGTGGTTGCTTGGTATTCGGGAGATAGACGGATACTAGGGTATATGCGACGTGGTTTATTTTACAAATAAGGATAATAAATCTGGCCTGAGGGTCTCTGATGACTTGAATGGTTTCAAAGGCCAGACGCTTGTGTAACAGTATCGCTACACCCCTGGCTTTTTTCGTGAAAGAAGCGGTTTCGACATGGGTATAGGACTTAGAGATGAGCCTAAGAGGTTCCCTGTCGAGCCAGTGGGTCTCCTGAAGGAATACCACATCTGGATTGTGGTGTTTCAGCGTCTTAAGTAGTAGACTACGTTTATGGGGTGAATTAAGGCCTCTTACATTGTGTGTCATAAGCCTAATGGTGGACATAGCTATTAAAAGAGGTGCAGTGAAGAATCCCTTGCTGGAGACTTGGACTGTGTTGCGGATCAAGGGGAGGACAAAGTAAGGGGAAGGTTAAAGGGGGTAGGGAGGGGGTGGGAGGGGAAAGTAGAGCACTAGGAAAAGCGCTCTAAAGTGTGGTGGAAATAGTCCACCTCAAGGAGTCCTAGAGTGGACTTCTATGTGGGGGCGGAGCAGAAGAGGAAGTTAATCTAAGGTACACAAAGTTAGGGGCATCATATAAAGCAGCCCCGCTCTGCTATAATTAGTTGCTGTAATCTTAATTAACATTGAGTTTGTATAAAGTAATTTGCTAAATGGTAAAAGTACAAAAATCAACAGAATAATCTTAAACAGAACATAGTCAATAGGTGTTGCAAACATAAAACCACAGATCAAACAAACAGAGGGCCACCAAGTGGCTTATAAATAGAAGTAACATTCGCCCTACCCCATGACTGAGGAGGGCAAGTCCCAGGAGTTAAGAATCAGCTGTGGACTGGGGTAATTTTAACCTTTTGGCTCTTTGATCATTGACAGTCCACTCTGGGGCTGAGGCCCGCAACTTAGGGTAGGGAGGATCTCTTTGGGGAGGCGGTTCAGGTCTAAGGCCCCAGTTAGTGAGAAGTGCTAGACCCTGGTTCAGAGTTGTGGCCACAAAATTTTGATTATCTTTGGTGATGATAAGGCGAGTTGGGAATCCCCATCTATACTTGATGTTTTTCTTCCTCAAAGTTAGGGTGACAGATTGGTAATGGCGCCTCTGCTGTAATGTGTGAGCTGAGAGGTCAGGTAGGAGCTGAATATCTTGGAATCTCTCGCTCAGAGTTGGTTTCTTGAAGGCTGCCTGCATCAGCCTGTCCTTATACAGAAAACTATGGAAGCACACTATTACATCTCGTGGTTTATCTTGAGCCACATTTCTAGAGCGCAGTGCCCTGTGTGCCCGCTCCATAGTGGCTGTCAAACCCTCTGGGCTGCCAATTAAAGAGTGATACAGTTCTCTCAGGAAGTCTTGAAGGTCGGATGGCGCTACTGATTCTGGAATACCACGGAATCTGATGTTATTGCGCCTGGATCTGTCCTCTACCTCCGCAACCTTAAGTTCCAGTTGAGAGATTTGGTCAGCCAGACTCTCCGAATAGGCCAATAGATTAGATTGATCCACCACCACGTCATCTTGTTTCCTTTCTAGGGGATCTACCCTTTCTCCGATCTCCGAGATCTCTTTTTTAAGCTCTGCTGAACTGCGCTGAATTTCCTGCGTGATGAATTTAGTTTGTGAGGCCAGCAACTTCTTTAGGGACTTCTCGGTAATGTAGTGTTGTGATGCAGACGCGGATTGGACACTAGACTGGGACTCTTCATCTTGCGGGTCCGGATCACTCAACTCTCCTTGAGGTTCCATGTCTGGGGCCTTAGGTTGCTGTGTGAAGTGGTCATAGACTGTCTTTTTAGATTTTGAAGCAGGCTTAAGAGGCTTCCTACCCAAGTGCGGCATACTGTTGCAATAGTATAGAGACAAGGCACTCTGGACCCAGAAGCTCAGATATGTTTGCAAGGGGTTGTACTTATTCTGCTGATAAAAAATAGGGTTAAAGAGTCATAACACATACAAATGTTAAAACATCACTCTAAAGAATGCAGAGCGGGGCTGAGTACCGTGAGAATAGTTACACTAACATATACAGCAATGATAGAAAAGGCCCAATGAATGGACCAACAGCTGGTGGTTATAGTGGCCCCTAGGAGCCCTCACGCACCTCGGGGAAGGAGGGATACGACCAGTAGGAAGGGGAAAAGGAAAGTGGAAGTGACCAGCCCAGACAAGCTGGGCCGGAAAGGGGGAGGCGCGAGGGGGCCCAAAGCAACCAGTCCCGTTCAACAAGACTCACAGGTGGACCTCAACAAATGTATTGCAGGAGAGATAGGGAGAAGTATAAACTAGTATTTGTAGTAACCCTAGATATGACAGGTCCTGGAAATGGTTAGGGCAAGATGGTGGAAGTACCCAAATTAACTACAGATGTGGTCTCAGAATGATGGGGGGGGGGGACACCTATGGAACCTAAGGGAGAAGGGGGGTATCAGAGTTATTCTAGGTCCAATAGGGGATAGCAAAGGTGCAGATTAGAGGGCCCCCTACTGGTGAGCTCTTTAGGGAAGTATATAAGAACTAGTACTATGTGGCAGTATAGCTTGTGGGCGTGGGCCCCACATTTATATGGTAAGGTGTGCCAAAACAGGCGTTATCTGTGCCTAATAAGTGGTGGGTTAGGATACAGAGACTTACTTCACCTCACACATCTAGGATATTTTTTTTTCTCTTTTTTTTTTTTTTTTTTGTAGTACTATCCCACAGTAAAGGGTGGGTCGCTCAAAATATAGGGGAAAGTTTGTATGGGAGAATAAAGGTCCCCTTCAGGGGTGCCTGCTCAACTTAAAGAATACGAGTGGGGTGTAGCGGCTTAAGTAATCAACTATGTGGCCCCCAGGTGGGTGTGGGAGAAGCTGAGTGTGTGGCGGGCCCTGGGATTGGTTGAGTCTGTAGGCACTGTCTAAAGTGGGTCGTGAGGTGTCTGAGGTGGAGTGATAAGCAAAATTGTGCACCACTTAATAATGCTATAAAACAGTGTTCAGTTTACACACAAGAAGCACAAGTAACACATATTGTACATAAGCATTTAACCATGGCACTCCACTCTGGACCTAGATCACAGAGATACATGCGCTGACACAGCAGCGATAAGATCACTCTTCCTCAAAATTAATACAGGGCAGTCCCAGCTTTATGGCAATGTCCTTAGATGTTTATTTCTTTTATTGTTTATTATTTTTTGTGTTTTTTTTTGTTTGTTTTGTCGTTTCTTTTTTTCCTTTTATATATTCATGAAGGTATATTTGCAGTTAAGTTAGGACTAACTGAGGTGGGTAATCAGGGAGGTGTATTGACTTGGGCCCAGACCTAGCCTCCTGTTTATGGCTTAGAGTATAGCTGGCGATGTAGGCCTTCCCTGACTAGGCTGGGTAATAATGATATGGGTGAACGCAGACCTTACCTCCCTGATATCCTGATGAGGTTCCAGTAAGAGTCCTCCCTTAATGAGTGAGGTAAAAGTGTAAAGGGGTAGGAACCCGGTTGGAACTCCTATATCTATGCAGCTCTCCAGGGTCTGTCAATGACTCTGCTGCAATATGTGGGACAGTCTCTCCCTCAAGTGGCACCAAATCCCCTTAAACAAACAATTACCCTCAGATTTTAATCAGGCAACTCCGGTTCTAATTACCTGTACCAGGTAGTTCCTGCACCGGGATGGAAGAGAAGGGTAGCTGCAACTGATTAGGGCTGTAAGTGTTGCTCCGATAGCCTCTCAGTCCGGTGATTAAGGCGCAGGTTGTTGCCTCGGAAGCTGAAGAGGGCCGAGGAGGGTGTCAGAGGCTACCGCAGAGCGCGGGACCCCAGAACTGAAGGCGTGAGTGCAGTTGGGTGGAGGAAGGAAGGCGGGCCCCAAAATGGCGTTGGTTGGCGCCTCTTCTGACCGGTCAATGAAGGATGCAGGTTGTGGCCGCTATGTGAGTAGGTAAGAGCTCCCAGCCCCCGGGGTATACCACAGCCTCCTTATATCTGCAGTATGTACGGGTCTCCCCGCACTCCGGGATATCTGCACCGGCTCTCTTGATCTCAGGGTGACGTGCTTCACACCCGCGTGGGGTGCAAGTGAGCTGCCGCGGGTTCAGTCACCAGTAGTCAGGCAGATGTGTACTACGGAGTGGATCCCCAGCCCTCCGGAGTGTGGCAGGCAACACTACAAGTGATTAGAGGACGTTATCTGGAACCATGTGTGTCAGGCTCGATGAGGGGGGCGCACAGGAGCCCCGCACCCGCTGCAGCAGCAGTCCCTTGGCTAAGTTTTCTTGGATCCGTTGTTGAGGACTTGTTATGTAGGGTTATCTGTTCTCCGGAGCGGAGCCCCGACCCTCCGGAGAGCAGTCTGTCCAGTTGCTGAGTATGGCGTAGTCCAGTGAAGGAGACGTCTCCCATAAAACTCTTCTAAAGTCTCCTAGTCACTTTAAACCCCTTCCTTCAGAAGATTAAATGTCCAGGACTCCAAATAGGGTCAGGGAAAAGAAGGATTTTTGGGGTTTAGCTACAAAATATTAACTTTTATTAAGGCTCTAGAGCAGAGCTGTGAGACAGCACGTCTTTCCACTTCAACGGCTTGCTCCGCCCCCCCCCCACAGTTTTTTTTTACTTTAACATATTCACACAGTTTGCATTTATTGTGTCCGCATTTATACATACCAACATGAGTGAGCCATGAGCCACTCAGATTTTGCTTGGGTTTCAATAGGGTAGGGGCCAGAATAGAGTCAAGGGTTGGACGCTTTCTATATGAACATCTCAGTTCTTTCTAAACGGTATCTGATAATTTGTCATCTGCAGACAGTATGGAAAAATGCTTGCGTACTATTTGACGGATTAAAGAATATTGCGTAGCAGGAGGAAGTGACAAGATTGTATGAAAACTCAAAATGTTTTCTTTCGCGATTCAGATAGAGCATGACAATTAAAGCAACTTTCTGATTTACTCCTATGATCAAATTTTCTTCATTCTCTTGGTATCTTTATTTGAAAGGCAAGAATGTAAGTTTAGATGCCGGCCCATTTTTGGTGAACAACCAGGGTTGTTTTTGCTGATTGGTGGATAAATTCCCCCACAAATAAACAAATTCTGTCCAAGGTCCTAAATAAAAAATTGTCTGGCTTCTTAGCTGCCTTCTTTTTCAAATAAAGATAGCAAGAGAATGAAGAAAAAACATAATTTATGCTTACCTGATAAATTTATTTCTCTTGTGGTGTATCCAGTCCACGGATCATCCATTACTTGTGGGATATTCTCCTTCCCAACAGGAAGTTGCAAGAGGATCACCCACAGCAGAGCTGCTATATAGCTCCTCCCCTAACTGCCATATCCAGTCATTCGACCGAAAACAAGCAGAGAAAGGAGAAACCATAGGGTGCAGTGGTGACTGTAGTTTAAAATTAAAAAATACCTGCCTTAAAATGACAGGGCGGGCCGTGGACTGGATACACCACAAGAGAAAGTAATTTATCAGGTAAGCATAAATTCTGTTTTCTCTTGTAAGGTGTATCCAGTCCACGGATTCATCCTTTACTTGTGGTATACAAATACCAAAGCTTAGGACACAGATGAAGGGAGGGAACAAGACAGGTACCTTAAACGGAAGGCACCACTGCTTGTAAAACCTTTCTCCCAAAAATAGCCTCCGAAGAAGCAAAAGTATCGAATTTGTAAAATTTAGAAAAAGTATGCAGTGAAGACCAAGTCGCTGCCTTACAAATCTGATCAACAGAAGCCTCATTTTTAAAAGCCCATGTGGAAGCCACTGCTCTGGTAGAATGAGCAGTAATAGTTTCAGGAGGCTGCTGGCCAGCAGTCTCATAGGCCAAACGGAGGATACTTTTCAGCCAAAAGGAAAGAGAGGTAGCAGTCGCTTTCTGACCTCTCCTCTTCCCAGAATAGATAACAAACAAGGAAGATGTTTGTCTGAAATCCTTAGTTGCTTGTAAATAGAACTTTAAAGCACGAACTACATCAAGATTGTGTAACAGACGTTCCTTCTTCGAAGAAGGATTAGGACACAGAGAAGGAACAACAATTTCCTGGTTAATATTCATGTTAGAAACAACCTTAGGAAGAAAACCAGGTTTGGTACGCAAAACTACCTTATCTGCGTGGAACACCAGGTAAGGTGAATCACACTGTAAGGCAGATAATTCTGAGACTCTTCGAGCAGAAGAGATAGCTACCAAAAACAAGACTTTCCAAGATAACAACTTAATATCTATGGAATGTAAAGGTTCAAACGGAACCCCTTGAAGAACTGAAAGAACTAGATTTAGACTCCATGGCGGAGCCACAGGTTTATAGACAGGCTTGATTCTTACTAAAGCCTGAGTAAACGCTTGAACGTCTGGTACCTCTGCCAGATGCTTGTGTAAAAGGATAGACAGAGCAGATATCTGTCCTTTCAAGGAACTAGCTGACAATCCTTTCTCCAATCCTTCTTGGAGGAAAGACAATATCCTTGGAATCCTAATCTTACTCCATGAGTAACCCTTTGATTCACACCAACAAAGATATTTCCGCCATATCTTATGGTAGATTTTCCTGGTGACAGGCTTCCTAGCCTGAATCAGGGTATCTATAACTGACTCGGAGAAACCATGCTTTGATAGAATTAAGCGTTCAATCTCCAAGCAGTCAGACGCAGAGAAATTAGATTTGGATGCTTGAACGGACCCTGTATTAGAAGATCCTGCCTCATTGGCAGTGTCCATGGTGGGACAGATGACATGTCCACTAGGTCTGCATACCAAGTCCTGCGTGGCCACGCAGGCGCTATCAGAATCACCGAAGCCTTCTCCTGCTTGATTCTGGCGACCAGACAAGGAAGAAGGGGAAACAGTGGAAAAACATAAGCTAGATTGAAGGACCAAGGCGCTGCTAGAGCATCTATCAATACCGCCTTGGGATCCCGGGACCTGGACCCGTAGAAAGGAAGTTTGGTGTTCTGACGGGACGCCATCAGATCCAACTCTGGAAAGCCCCATAGCTGAGTCAGCTGGGCAAACACATCCGGATGGAGTTCCCACTCCCCCGGGTGAAAAGTCTGACGACTTAGAAAATCCGCCTCCCAGTTGTCTACTCCTGGGATGTGAATCGCTGAGAGATGGCAGGAGTGATCCTCCGCCCACCTGATCTTGGTTACTTCCGTCATCGCTAGGGAACTCTTTGTTCCCCCCTGATGATTGACGTAAGCTACAGTCGTGATGTTGTCCGACTGAAATCTGATGAATTTGACAGCAGCTAATTGAGGCCATGCCTGAAGAGCGTTGAATATCGCCCTCAGTTCCAGAATGTTTATCGGGAGAAGAGTTTCTTCCTGAGACCATAAGCACTGAACATAGAGCTGAATTTCTAATATAAATATAATATATATAAGGGAGATTAGACTTAACACACTATGGGAGTTAAAGACCAATGTTACCTGTTCTGGATATAATAAATGTCTCACATCTTTCTGTGAGATAAAGCGTGCCCATGAGAAACACAACATTTGAATACAGCATGAGAATCCCGTGTCTATGGAGTCCAATTCCCTGTCTTACCCTTCATCTCGCTGTATATAAGAATTTATATTAATTAACCAAAGATCTGCATGTTTGCAGGTTCAACTTCCTTTATGTGGACTCCCTTAGGGCCCTGGCCACTGGCCCAAAAGAGGGTACACATATTAATTACTCAAACAAGTGAAATAATGATACATAAGAATGTAATGGCGATATATACTGGTCCCCGCTGAGGGCCCCCTCATGCCCCCAGATTGGACTGAGCAAGCTATATAGTTAAAGCAAACAGCAAGATAGAATAACATCAAAGTCACATAGCATTATTAGCAAGAATGTCTTAGAATGGCACTATATCAGTCTCATTGGTTCAACAGTGATTAAGATAAGGAAAGACCCAGGCTGTATTATCAAGGGCTTGATATACCCAGTTTAGGGTACTTGGTCTTAGAAAGTCAGAAGCGTGCACAGTTCATGCAACCTGCTGAGAAGCAAAAACAGACTACTGAGGGTTAAACACCTATGAAAACTGTTGCACACTCTTAAAAACAGACTACAGAAGGTTAAACACCTATGAAACTGTTGCACACTCTTATAAACTAGTTTAGGTATATATTAGTTTTGCTATCTTCTTTGGTAATTATAGGGTGTATTAGTGTAACAGGTAGTGTACGCATTTGATAATAATATTATCCCTGACAATAATCATAGGTAACATCCTACATACAGGGACATCACTAGTTACTTAGTCAAAGGACACCACATCATTATTTGCTCAAAATTGGGAGAAATGAAAACAATGTGTTTCCCACTTTTGAGCATGGTACAATATAGTGTGAGCTAAACATCCACAACCTGTTGGCAGCAATCTATATGAAATGGTGTGAAATAGGTGCAATTTCTTCAAAAAAAAGAAAAAAAATCAACAAAAAAGAAAAACAAACAAACCATGTTGCTCCCAAGCTGATGAAGTCAGAGGCTTTACTGGCGCTTTACAGAAAAAATAAAAAGTTTGCTTTTTATAGCACCTTCCTATAAGGTTAGTTCCTCAAATCAGTTTACCCCACTCCTCTCTTGTAGAACGGGGTCTCATGTTGTTGTGGGGTGTAAAGTAGGGAGAGTGTCTCTGTCCCATGGTTTGTCTCACCTGCATGATCACCTATGTCGCAGGATATCCATAAGAATGGGACCGGCGCCTTCAAAAGCAATGTTGGTCTGGGGACCTTGCCACGGAGTGCTTGGATCATTGCAGAGTTCTCGGTGGAAGCCTTTAGGGGAGGTAGCACAGCAGCTCTATCTGCGCTATGTCCCTGTGTCCTGTTGTTAATTTATAGTGGTGTCCTCCGATAGGGCTCAGAGGTAAGATGGCTAGTAGTATTTTGGGACATCGTTCCGTTCTTATCCTCGCCATAGAGCAAGCTGTAACTGCATTCCCGGCAGCAGTGGGTTTAGGCAGCATGGGTAGACACAAGGCTTTGCGCTCCGCCCCAGACTCCGCAATCAATGTGAACTTTTCAGGCTGTATGTCTTCCCTAGAATCTGTGGGGACTTCAGCCTGCAAGTTAGACGGGGCTTCTTCGTCAAGAGCCCATGTATCAGGGAAGCATGGCACAACTAGAAGCTCAGTCAGTGGTTTGGGCCTCCGAATAAAGGGTCTACATACTTCCTTCAGGCTGCCCAATTCCTCCGTTATCACTGCATGCAGCTTTGAAAAGTGGGCCTCCAGTAGCGCCCCAAGCTCTTGTAGCAAAAGTCCAGCCTCCGCCATTTTAAATGAACCGCTGGGAAACCAAACTGAGGTGCCAGATGGTAGTCGGGTGCTCCAATAGGGGTAAGACAACAGTTCTCCAACAGAAGTTCACGTATCAATTCAGGTCACACTTATCTGCTTAGTAACCCGGTTTTCCGAGGGGGGGGGAATAGTGCGGCAGCCTAAACACCATAGATTGCGGACCACTCTTCAATATCTTGCAGGGTTTAGGTTCCTTAAAGAGGGTTCTTGTATAAGATGTGTAGGTCCATCTCAAGCTATAACCACAGCATCAGTCAGGTCTATAAACCAATTATGTGTTTTTAGGAACCTCGTGGTCGCTCTCCATGCTGCTCCGCTGAAAAACAAAGGCTGGGCGCCCGGTCCCAGAGCTTAGAACAGGTCTTCAGTAGTGGTGGGCACTATAGTTCAGGATGTGGGTATTTTCCAAGAAAAAGTATTCAGATATATACTATAAAAACCCTATTATTTAAGCTTAAAGGCAGGAGCCCAGAGACCACACGTCCAGCCGCTCCAGCTATCCAAGAGAACTCTTTTTGATGTTCACCTTCCACCCATGAGACCTCAGAAAGGCCAATACAATCTCTGTGTGAGACTTGGCTCTTTGGAAAGACGGCGCCTGAATTAAGATGTCGTCCAGGTAAGGCGCCACTGCTATGCCCCGCGGTCTTAGAACCGCCAGGAGGGACCCTAGCACCTTTGTGAAAATTCTGGGAGCAGTGGCTAAGCCGAAGGGAAGAGCCACAAACTGGTAATGCTTGTCCAGAAAAGCAAACCTGAGAAACTGGTGATGATCTTTGTGGATAGGAATGTGTAGGTATGCATCCTTTAGATCCACGGTAGTCATATATTGACCTTCCTGGATCATTGGTAAGATTGTCCGAATGGTCTCCATTTTGAATGATGGGACTCTGAGGAATCTGTTTAGAATTTTTAGATCCAGGATGGGTCTGAAAGTTCCCTCTTTTTTGGGAACCACAAACAGGTTTGAGTAAAAACCCAACCCTTGTTCCGCAATTGGAACTGGGTGGATCACTCCCATTGTATGTAGATCTTCTACACAGCGTAAAAACGCCTCTTTCTTTGTCTGATCTGTAGACAGACGAGAAATGTGGAACCTTCCCCTTGGAGGAGAGTCCTTGAATTCTAGAAGATATCCCTGGGATACAATCTCTAATGCCTAAGGATCGTGTACATCTCTTGCCCAGGCCTGAGCGAAGAGAGAGAGTCTGCCCCCTACTAGATCCGGTCCCGGATCGGGGGCTACCCCTTCATGCTGTCTTGGTGGCAGCTGCAGGCTTTTTGGCCTGTTTACCCTTATTCCAGCCCTGGTAAGGTTTCCAGGTTGCCTTGGGCTGTGAAGCGTTACCCTCTTGCTTTGCAGCCGGAGAGGATGAAGCGAGGCCGCTCCTGAAATTACGAAAGGAACGAAAATTAGCTTTGTTCTTTGTCTTAAAGGACTTGTCCTGAGGGAGAGCATGGTCTTTTCCCCCGGTGATTTCTGAAATAATCTCTTTCAATTCAGGCCTGAAGAGGGTCTTTCCTTTGAAAGGGATGTTCAAAAGCTTGGATTTTGACGACACATCGGCCGACCAGGACTTTAGCCATAGCGCCCTGCGCACCAAAATGGCGAAACCTGAATTTTTTGCCGCTAACTTAGCTATTTGGAAAGCGGCGTCTGTGATAAAAGAATTAGCTAGCTTTAGAGCCTTAATTCTATCCATAATTTCCTCATATGAGGTCTCGGTCTGGAGCGAGTCCTCCAGCGCCTCAAACCAGAAAGCAGCTGCAGTAGTTACAGGAATAATGCAGGCAATAGGTTGGAGAAGAAAACCTTGTTGAACAAAGATTTTCTTAAGTAAACCCTCTAACTTTTTATCCATAGGGTCTTTAAAAGCACAACTGTCTTCAATTGGTATGGTTGTGGGCTTAGCAAGTGAAGAAACAGACCCCTCCACCTTAGGGACCGTCTGCCACGAGTCCCGCATGGGGTCAGATATGGGGAACATTTTCTTAAAAACAGGAGGGGGAACAAAGGGGACACCTGGTCTATCCCACTCCCTAGTAACGATATCCGCAATCCTCTTAGGGACCGGAAACGCATCAGTGTAAACAGGGACCTCTAGGTACTTGTCCATTTTACACAATTTCTCTGGGACCACCAAAGGGTCGCAGTCATCCAGAGCAGCTAAACGCGGAGGTGTTCTAGTTTAAATTTAAAAGCCAATGTATCTGAATCTGTCTGAGGAGGAACCCTTCCTGAATCAGAGACTTCTCCCTCAGACATTAAATCCCTCGCTCCCACTTCAGAGCATTGTGAGGGTATATTGGATACGGCTACCAAAGCGTCAGAATGCTCATAATCTGTTCTTAAAACAGAGCTATCACGCTTTGCAGGTAACACGGGCAGTTTAGATAAGAAAGCTGCAAGAGAATTATCCATGACTGCCGCTAAGTCTTGTAATGTAAAAGGGTTAGACGCACTAGAGGTACTAGGCATTGCTTGAGCGGCCGTAACTGGTTGTGACACTTGGGGAGAGGCAGACGGGCTACGCTCGTTACCTTCAGTCTGAGAATCATCTTGGGCCACATTCTTAAGTGCAAAAATATGATCTTTAAAGTGTATAGACATATCAGTACAAGTGGGACACATTCTAAGAGGGGTTCCACCATGGCTTCTAAACACATTGAACAAGGATTTTTCTTGGTGTCAGACATGTTTAACAGACTAGTAGTATACACAAACAGGCTTGGAAATCACTTTAATCAAATAAAAAACACAATTTGAAAAAAACGTTACTGTGCCTTTAAGAGATAAAAAAGGCACACAATTTTGCAAAACAGTGAAAAATGCAGTAATCTCTTTGAAATTTTCACAGTATGTACCTAAAGCCTTAGTAAGATTGCACCACTAGCAAGCAAAATGATTAACCCCTTAATGCCCAAACCTGAGCAGCCTAAAGCCAACAACCGGTTAAAATTACTACAGCACCTTGCCACAGCACTTTTGTGGCCCTACCTGCCCCTAGGGACCAGATTTGGGGAATATAGCTTCCTTTAGGCCCTCAAACAGCAGCAGGACCTTCCATGTGAAGCAGCATGAACTTCTATTCAATTCTAACTACGCATCTGAGGCGCAAAATTAGGCCCCTCCCACTCTACTCCGGAGCTATGAGGCCTAAGAAACCACTTCTAAGTGAATAAAAAATAGCCATGTGGGTAATAACCCCAGAAAGAACCCAAAAGGACTTTCAAAAGTGTCTTACAAATGATATTTTCCTAAAAAAAGAATCGATTGCCCTGAATTAGTGTCAACCAGCATAATTAGCCCTGTTAAGTAAGCATTCAATTCCTTACTAAGTCTCTGAACATAGCTTACCCTCCCCTCATGGGGATATTGTCAGTCTCTTCTAGCATTATCTCAGTCTTGTCTAGAAATAAATGACTGAACATACCTTATTGCAGTCTACCCTGCAAACCGTTCCCCCCCAACTGAAGTTTTCTGGTACTCCTCAGTCCTGTGTGGGAACAGCAGTGGATTTTAGTTACAACATGCTAAAATCATTTTCCTCTCAGCAGAAATCTTCATCACTTTTCTGCCAGAGAGTATATAGTACAAACCGGTACCATTTAAAATAACAAACTTGAAGATAATAAAAACTACAATTCTAACACCACATTCACTTTACCCTCCCAAGAGAGACCCTAGTGCTTAGAGCCGGCAAAAAGAATAACTGGGGGGTGGAGCTAGAGGGGGAGCTATATGGACAGCTCTGCTGTGTGCTCTCTTTGCCACTTCCTGTAGGGAAGGAGAATATCCCACAAGTAAAGGATGAATCCGTGGACTAGATACACCTTACAAGAGAAATCATGAAAGAAAATTTTTTGGTTCAGTGTCCCTTTAACTGAGGTGGCACAGACTTGTCATATATTAATTCTCAGCTATATAGTTGGAGATCACTATACGTTGCTATTACATATATGTAAAGACCCAACTAAAATATGTGTGCCATTATGAGCATTATAAGAAACAACTTATATTTTTTCTTTTAATTATAAAGTGTTCTTTGTTCTCCTGGTATCTTTTGTTGAAAGTCTATAAACAACACAGCCACACTCGCCACTCTTCAATGAATAGTCAACCATTTATTGGAAAATCCCTGGTGAGCTGAAATCAAAGAAAATAATGACAATATACAGCTATTTATATTTTTATATCCCTAGACAATGCTCACAACAACACTTTTCTTGTCCATTTTGTACATGTGCAATCCATAAAAAGAGAGGGCCTTTTTATACAGGTATAGAGGAGTCTTTTTGGGGACTAAAATGATCGCCGATGAGTACTGTATACGGCAGGGGTGTCAAACTGGCGTAATTTGCAAAGAATTGATTAGTGTTGCCAAAAGAACATAACATTAAAAGACACTTGATACAATTTACAAACATAGCAAAGGCATGATATGCAGGTATAGTGTGTGGCCCGCATGAGTTGCACTCGTATGGGAAATGGCCCGCTACTCCAATGAGTTTGACACCCCTGGTCTATATGGATATAAGCCAGGATATATATAACTGCTGTATACAGGATAGAATTTCCATTGATAAACATTATATTAACTAATGATTGCTTATATGAATGATGTTTGCATTTAAGTACTATATATAGTTTTGATTATAAGTAAAAAGAAAAAAAACAAATTCCAGTTTGGCCTCTTATGAAAAAAGGTGGAATTCCCTGACCTAGCCAAATCAAAAAGATGTCAAATAAAGCTTCTATAGTTGCTGTTAAAGGGACAGGAAACCCTGAAATGTTCTTTCATGATTTGGATAGAACATGCAATTTTAAACAACTTTCCAATTTACTTCTGTTATCAAATGTGCTTCATTCTCTTGTTATCCATTGCTAAAGGAGCAGCATTGCACCACTGGCAGCAAGATGAAGACATCTAGTTAGCCAATCACAAGAGACAAATGTGCACAGGCACCAATCAGCAGCTAGCGCCCACTAGTGAGGGTATGTGTGTATTCTTTTTCAACAAGGGATACCAAGAGAACTAAGCACATTTGAAAATAGAAGTGAATTTAAAAGGGTCTTAAAATTACGTGCGCTATATGACATTTTAATTTTGACTTTCCTATCCCATTAAAGCAATAGATTGTTGCATTCTCACATTATTTGTTAATGAGCTTGTCATAAAGCAATTATATACTTTATTCCCATCTAATAATCCAATACACAAGATATAATTAGTCATTGTCTGGTCAAGAATTAGTACATTTGCTTATTAAATGTTATTATTCATCAGTTTGTATCTTAGGCAGTGTTTATCATACAACAATGTGTATGTAAAGAGGTATAGAAAGTGATGCAATATGACATCAGTAGCATAAAAAAATATCTTTTGTATTTGTTCTGTTGTTCTAAACCTGCAAATTTACCAGAGTCTTGTAATCCTGACTCCTTACTCGGCTATAAAGGGCTTCACTATTTACGCTACTGTTGTAAGAAATATATCTGTCTTGAACAGAAAAGGGCAGGATTAGAAGACTGAGCTCAGGTAAGTTTGCATTTTAATTTAACAAATTAAAGTTGCATAAAAAAAAAAAACTAAATTTATGCTTACCTGATAAATGTATTTATTTCTAGACACGGTGAGTCCACGGAATCATCAATTACTGTTGGGAATATCACTCCTGGCCAGCAGGAGGCAAAACACACCAGCAAAGCTGTTAAGTATTACTTCCCTTCCCACAATCCCCAGTCATTCGACCGAAGGAAAAGGAGAAAAAGGAAATAACACAAGGTGCCTGAGGTTTAGATAAAAAAACTGTCTGAAAATAAGAGTGGGCCGTGGACTCACTGTGTCTAGAAAGAAATACATTTATCAGGTAAGCATAAATTTTGTTTTCTTTCTTAAGACACGGTGAGTCCACGGAATCATATCATCAATTACTGTTGGGAATCAATATCCAAGCTAGAGGACACAGATGATTAGGGAGGGACAAGACAGGGAACCTAAACAGAAGGCACCACCGCTTGAAGCACCTTTCTCCCAGAAGAAGCCTCAGCCGAGGCAAAAGTATCAAAATTTGTAAAAGTTGCAAAAAGTATAATTGGAAGCCAAATTGCAGTCTTGCAAATTTTTTCCACAAAAGCATCAGTTTAGATAGCGCACGAAGAGGAAACAGCTCTAGAGACATGAGCCGTAATATTCTCAGGAGGCTGTTGTCTAGCAGTCTCAAACCAAAAGGAATTATACTTCTCAACAAAGAGAACGAGAAGTAGTAGCAGCTTTCTGATCTCAATGTTTCACAGATAAGCAGACAAACAGTTCAAAAGACTGGTGAAAGTCCTCAGTCGCCTGCAGAGAAGACTAGCGGAAATCCTCAGTCACCTGCAGCTAGAACGTAAGAACCCGCACAACGTCCCAGTTGAACAACATTCCTCATGAGAGGAAAGATTAGGACATAGAGAAGGAACAACAATTTCCTAATTAATGTTTCTATTCGAAACAACTTAAGGAAGGAAGAACCGCCTAACCGGCGATAATGAAAAAAACATAATTTATGTAAGAACTTACCTGATAAATTCATTTCTTTCATATTAGCAAGAGTCCATGAGCTAGTGAAGTATGGGATATACATTCCCACCAGGAGGGGCAAAGTTTCCCAAACCTCAAAATGCCTATAAATACACCCCTCACCACACCCACAAATCAGTTTAACGAATAGCCAAGAAGTGGGGTGATAAGAAAAAAGTGCAAAAGCATAAAAAATAAGGAATTGGAATAATTGTGATTTATACAAAAAAATCATAACCACCACAAAAAAAGTCCATGAGCTAGTGACGTATGGGATAATGAATACCCAAGATGTGGATCTTCCATGCAAGAGTCACTAGAGAGGGAGGGATAAAATAAAGACAGCCAATTCCGCTGAAAAATAATCCACACCCAAAACAAAGTTTAAATCTTATAATGAAAAAAACTGAAAATATAAGCAGAAGAATCAAACTGAAACAGCTGCCTGAGGAACTTTTCTACCAAAGACTGCTTCTGAGGAAGAAAACACATCAAAATGGTAGAATTTAGTAAAAGTATGCAAAGAAGACCAAGTTGCTGCTTTGTAAATCTGATCAACCGAAGCTTCATTCCTAAATGCCCAGGAAGTAGAGACTGACCTAGTTGAATGAGCTGAAATCCTTTGAGGCGGAGTTCTACCTGACTCAACATAAACATGATGAATCAAAGACTTTAACCACAATGCCAAAGAAATGGCAGAAGCCTTCTGACCTTTTCTTGAACCAGAAAAGATAACAAATAGACTAGAAGTCTTCCGGAAATCTTAGTAGCTTCAACATAATATTTCAAAGCTCTAACTACATCCAAAGAATGCAACGATCTTTCCTTAGAGATCTTAGGATTAGGACACACTGAAGGAACTACAATTCCTCTTCTAATGTTGTTAGAATTCACAACCTTAGGTAAAAATATAAATGAAGTTCGCAAAACCGCCTTATCCTGATGAAAAATCAGAAAAGGAGACTCACAAGAAAGAACAGATAATTCAGAAACTCAGAAGAGATGGCAAAAAGAAACAAAACTTTCCAAGAAAGTAATTTAATATCCAGCGAATGCATAGGTTCAAACGGAGGAGCTTGAAGAGCCCCTAGAACCAAATTCAAACTCCAAGGAGGAGAAATTGACTTAATAACAGGTTTTATACGAACAAAAGCTTGTAAAAAACAATAAATATCAGGAAGACTAGCAATCTTTCTGTGAAAAAGAACAGAAAGAGCAGAGATTTGTCCTTTCAAGGAACTTGCAGACAAACCTTTATCCAAACCATCCTGAAGAAACTGTAAAATTCTAGGAATTCTAAAAGAATGCCAAGAAAAAAGATGAGAAAAACACCTGGAAATGGAAGTCTTCCAGACTCGATAATATATCATCCTAGATACAGATTTACGAGCCTGTAACATAGTATTAATTACTGAGTCAGAGAAACCTCTGTGACTGAGAATCAAGTGTTCAATCTCCATACCTTCAAATTTAAGGATTTGAGATCCTGATGGAAAAAAGGACCTTACGATAGAAGGTCTGGTCTTAACGGAAGAGTCCACGGTTGGCAAGTAGCCATCCGGACAAGATCCGCATACCAAAACCTGTGAGGCCATGCTGGAGCCACCAGCAGAATAAACGAACGCTCCTTTAGAATCTTGGTAATCACTCTTGGAAGAAGAACTAGAGGCGAAAAGATATAAGCAGGATGATACTTCCAAGGAAGTGACAATGCCTCCACTGCTTCCGCCTGAGGATCCCTGGATCTGGACAGATACACGGAAAGCTTCTTGTTTAGATGAGAAGCCATGAGATCTATTTCTGGAAGTCCCCATATTTGAACAATCTGAAGAAATACCTCTGGGTGAAGAGACCATTCGCCCGGATGTAGTGTTTGGCGACTGAGATAATCCGCTTCACAATTGTCTATACCTGGGATATGAACCGCAGAAATTAGACAGGAGCTGGATTCCGCCCATACAAGTATTCGAGAGACTTCTTTCATAGCCAGGGGACTATGAGTCCCTCCTTGATGATTGACATATGCCACGGTTGTGACATTGTCCGTCTTGAAACAAATGAACGACTCTCTCTTTAGAAGAGGCCACGACTG
This sequence comes from Bombina bombina, assembly GCF_027579735.1. Classification (NCBI taxonomy): domain Eukaryota; kingdom Metazoa; phylum Chordata; class Amphibia; order Anura; family Bombinatoridae; genus Bombina; species Bombina bombina. The sequence goes on along the minus strand of NC_069503.1, from coordinate 179,232,086 downwards.
AAGAGCTCTGAAAATTGCACGGAGTTCCAAAATGTTGATTGGTAATCTCGCCTCCTGAGATTCCCAAACCCCTTGTGCTGTCAGAAACCCCCATACAGCTCCGCAACCTGTCAGACTTGCATCTGATGAGATCACAGTCTAGGTTGGAAGAACAAAAGAAGCCCCCTGAACTAAACGATGGTGGTCTGTCCACCACGTCAGAGAGTGTCGAACAATCGGTTTTAAAGATATTAATTGAGATATCCAATGCAGCAGTCATAAGACCTAGAATTTCCATGCATAAGGCTACCGAAGGGAAAGATTGAGACTGAAGGTTTCGACAAGCTGAAACCAATTTCAGACGTCTCTTGTCCGTCAGAGACAGAGTCATGGACACTGAATCTATCTGGAAACCTAAAAAGGTTACCCTTGTCTGAGGAATCAACGAACTTTTTGGTAAATTGATCCTCCAACCATGTTCTTGAAGAAACAACACTCATAAAAGACTGGAAAGGTTCTTTCTATTGAAAATGAGCAAAGGGAATTGAATCCAATGCTGTGGCCATAAGACCTAAAACTTCTATGCATATATAGCAACTGAAGGAGACTAAAGGTACCGACAGACGGAACCTTATAAAATTACCCCTTGTCTGATAGAGACAAAGACAGTGACACAAACTATCTGGAAACCTAAAAAAAGGTGACCCTTGTGTGAGGAATCAAGAGCTTTTGAAAAAAAGATCCTCTAACTATGTCCTGAAGAGCAAGTGAATCATATGAGATTCCGCATCCTCAGAAAATAATCTGAATGAAAACAGAAAAATGGAAATATTCATTTATTGTATCTAATGAAAACAAATAATGCTACCAATGACCTTAAAAAGGCAAAATAGTTTGAATAAAACTCCAAAACCCGGTTCCTAAAAAAGGAACTGGAAGAAATACCCCAGAAGATTCCAGGTCTGAGCAGCGCTTGAACCCCATGGGTGCCCAGCCATGCTTCAACAGTACCCAAAATATATAGGACAGAAACACACTTAAAAAAAGTGTTAGCCTTACTGGAATAAAATCAAAGAAATTTGGACAAAATAAATTTCAAAGAAGTCTTAACCTGCCTCTTACCAGCCAAGCTGGAAGAAACGAAGAGACCTGTAGAACTAAATGATGGTGATCTTAACCACCAAATCAAGAGAGATAAATATTAGGATTTGAAGATTTAAAATGCAAAATCCTAGAATCCCTGCACCATAATTCAGCATAAAAGACTGGAAAGGTTCTTTCTATTGAAAATGAGCAAAGGGAATGGAATCCAATGCTGTGGCCATAAGACCTAAAACTTCTATGCATATATAGCAACTGAAGAAAATAATAGAGACTAAAGGTACCGACAGACGGAACCCAATAAAATTGTCCCTTGTCTGATAGAGACAAAGACAGTGACACAAACTATCTGGAAACCTAAAAAAGGTGACCCTTGTGTGAGGAATCAAGAGCTTTTGAAAAAAAGATCCTCTAACTATGTCCTGAAGAACAAAGTGAATCATATGAGATTCCGCATCCTCAGAAAATAATCTGAATGAAAACAGAAAAATGAAAATATGCATTTATTGTATCTAATGAAAACAAATAATGCTATCACTGACCAAAAAAAGGCAGAATAGTTTGAATAAAACTCCAAAACCCATTTCCTAAAAATGGAACTGGAAGAAATACCCCAGAAGATTCCAGGTCTGAGCAGCGCTTGAACCCCATGGGTGCCCAGCCATGCTTCAACAGTACCCAAAATATATAGGACCCAAACACACTTAAAGAGAGTGTTAGCCTTACTGGAATAAAATCAAAGAAATTTAGACTGAATAGAACCAAATCAATTTCAAAGGAGTCTTAACCTGCCCCTTGCCAGCCAAGCTGGAATACGGCACGTACATCGCAATATTAGGGAGCTGATTTCGAACTCCAATGATAAACATGTTACTTGGAAAAGAACTCAGGAATTCATTCCTTAATAAGAACAACCAAACTAGTATAAACTTAAAGTTTTAGTCATAGAACTCAATCTTGAAGCCCAGAGTAACAGTTAAGAATTGAATCCAATTATAAAACAAATAATTGATTATCTTAGAACAAAAGAAATATGGATTTTTTTTTTTAAAAAAAAAAATCACAAAATTCTTCTAGCTAAAATAGCTAAAGACATAGATTAACCCTCATTTGCGAAAATATTCAATAAAATGAAGACACAAATGAAATTATTAGCATGATAATCCAGTTAAAAGGACCAGTCAATACAGAGGACTTGCATAATCAATAAATGCAAAACAACAAGACAAATGCAACAGCACCTAGTCTAGTAAATGTTGTCCCTTTAACAATGCTAAAATAAATCATAATTTGATACTTGAAGCAATTGCAATATCCAAATAAATCACAGGACCAAGAAAAGTACCTGAAACTAAATAATTTTCCATAAATAAGATACAACTATCTAAAGGAAAATAAACACTATTTTGCTATAGAAACAATAGCATAATTAGTAGAAGTAGAGATAGCCCCAATAAATTGGAGAACCCTCTAAATTGAATTTAACTGCTGGCAAAGAATATAGTTTAAAACCTTTGAAGAAGGAATAAAAGAAAATTATCAGCCTATTCCATTCCCTAGTATGGGGATTTGGAAAGAAAACCTCTGAAAACACAGAAGAATAAATAGGCAGAAATAGTGTCAGCTAGTCTTAAAGAACTAGTTACCTTAATATCCAAAATAATCAACACCTTTTCAACAAAGAACAAATGTACTTTAATAATAGAAAAATAATAAAAAAAGTAGATTTGTTAGTGTCAATATCTGATGAAGAAAATTTCTGAAAGAGAAAAAACATCATCAGAGAAGGATAAATCAGTATGTTGTTGGTCATTTGAAACTTCAATAATTAAAAAAGAAGTGAAAAAGACCTAAAAAAATTTATTAGAAGGCACGAAGTCAGACAAAGCCTTTAAAATAGAATCAGAATTTTTTTTTCTTATAAATCTTCTAAATATTTCTTGTACATAAGATGTAAGAATGGAAATATATAAAGCAGAAATACTAATGGATTCTGCATGTAAAAGTATATCATAATAACTTATTACAAACCATAGCCAAAGATAAACATTTATAACATTTAAAATAAATGAACTTAGCTTTGGTAGAACTGAAACTCAGTTAAGCGTTTTTCCAGAAGTGGCTTCTGATTCAGGGTCAATCTGAGACATCTTGCAAAATGTAATAGAAAAAACAACATATAAAGCAAAATTGATCAAATTCCTTAAATGACAATTTCAGGAATGGGAAAAAAATGCCAATGAACAAGCTTCTAGCAACCAGAAGCAATAAATAATGAGACTTAAATATTGTGGAGACAACAATGCCGCTCAAATTTTTTAGCGCCAAAAAAGCCGCCCACATTATTTGGCGCCTAAATGCTTTTGGCGCCAAAAATGGCGCCACATCCGGTAACGCCAACATTTTTTGGCGCAAAAACGTCAAAAAAATGACGCAACTTCCGGCGACACGTATGACGCCGGAAATGACAAGAAAATTTTTGCGCCAAGAAAGTCCGCGCCAAGAATGACGCAATAAAATTAAGCATTTTCCGCCCCCGCGAGCCTAACAGCCCACAGGAAAAAAGTCAAATTTTAAGGTAAGAAAAAATTGATTAATTCATATGCATTATCCCAAATATGAAACTGACTGTCTGAAATAAGGAACGTTGAACATCCTGAATCAAGGCAAATAAATGTTTAAACACATATATTTAGAACTTTATATAAACGTGCCCAACCATAGCTTAGAGTGTCACAGAAAAAAAGACTTACTTACCCCAGGACACTCATCTACATGTAGTAGAAAGCCAAACCAGTACTGAAACGAGAATCAGTAGAGGTAATGGTATATATAAGAGTATATCGTCGATCTGAAAAGGGAGGTAAGAGATGAATCTCTACGACCGATAACAGAGAACCTATGAAATAGACCCCGTAGAAGGAGATCATTGAATTCAAATAGGCAATACTCTCCTCACATCCCTCTGACATTCACTGCACGCTGAGAGGAAAACCGGGCTCCAACCTGCTGCGGAGCGCATATCAACGTAGAATCTAGCACAAACTTACAAGAAAGCTAATCTCTCATCAGATAATACTAATATCCACAAAAACTAGAAAAGTATTGGTACAACACACTCATTGGATCATACAGCTCTTTACTATATTTTTACAATACCCACTATCTGGTTATTGTAGCCCACAGATAACAAATAGAAACATTCAAACTAGAGTCAAAAGATTCACTTAAATTTATATTTTCTATTGGCCCATCTAACTTTTATTTCACTAAATTCTAATTTCACCATTGGCCCATTAGCTTTCTTGTATGAATTTTTATAATTATTGTAGGAATTTTAAAATTTCAAGTTGTTTGTCCTTAGACTGTAAAACTAAGTTGTAATTTTGTCAAATATATATATATTTTATTTTAGAATTCTATTGTATTTAATCAACTTGGTTTGTTAGTGTGATGAATTGGAAACCTTTTAAAAACATCACACTAACAAACCAAGTAGTTTTACAGTCTAAGGACAAACAACTTGAAATTTTAAAATTCCTACAATAATTATAAAAATTCATACAAGAAGGCTAATCTCTCATCCGATAATACTAATATCCACAAAAACTAGAAAAGTATTGGTACAACACACTCATTGGATCATACAGCTCTTTACTATATTTTTACAATACCCACTATCTGGTTATTGTAGCCCACAGATAACAAATAGAAACATTCAAACTAGAGTCAAAAGATTCACTTAAATTTATATTCTCTTTTGGCCCATCTAACTTTTATTTCACTAAATTCTAATTTCACCATTGGCCCCGTTTTAACTATATTTTATGGTTAAAATATCCATACAACGATAAGTATAGACAAATTATTTCACTCTAATATTACGCTCTAATTACAGAAACCTTTTAAAAATATCCATGGTTTCATAAAGTGACTAAAATATACACTCTAAAAGTAATTGACATTAAGATATATAATATCTTTCTCATTTTAAAAGTAATCATATAAAATGTTTATCGCTACATAAAAACACCCAACTATATTATAATTAAGACCCAAGGATACCTATGTTATATAATAAAACAGCATTTTATAATTGTTCCTGATTTTTTTGATTTTATGTATATCATCA
>NC_069503.1:179194374-179221874 GCF_027579735.1 Bombina bombina | reverse complement strand
ATTCATAGGGTCTCCAGGTTTTAAGTTAAAGAAGGGCATGGACCGTGCTTGGAAAATTTGTCAAGACAAAATGCTTGATACTATTGGTCCTTTAGCAAAGTTATTTGACTTATCTGAACAAGCGGTATATGATAATTCATTGCTTGATCCGGTCGTAGTCAGAGAATGGCTGCAGAGGATGCTCAGTTTTCTGGGTAACGCCAACTCTGCTATGTATACCGAACGCAGACGAAATATTCTTAGACGTATTGACCCCAAGGTGTGTGATTTCGCCATTAATGAAATAAATTCAGATACTAATGGCCTTTTATTTGGAGACACATTTATAAAGGAACTTAACAGTTATGTTAATACCTTCTCTAATTTGAATAAAGTTCGTACTTCTATGAAAAAGATTTTTCATCAGGAACGTTTTTCTGAACAGGCTGGGAAAGGTAGAGGCCGCTTTCCCGGCCGTGCCTCTTATCCAAACAGGTCTCAATTTATCAACCAGCAATTTCATTCTCAAAGATTGTATCAAAATCCAATCTCCTCAAATTTCTTCCCATCCAGAGGGAGATTTTGGAATCCTAGACTCCAGCGCTCGAGGCAAAGATCTCGCCCATCTCAAGGTAAATTTTTATTTCCCTCTTTCTCAGAATTCTTTCCAAAACTTAGTAGGAGGCAGATTGTCTCTTTTTGCTCAAAATTGGAAATTAATAACTTCAGATCAATGGGTTCTTCAGACGGTTTCAGGTCTTTTTATAGATTTTATTTCTCCCCCACTTCAAAAATCCCTTCCATTTCCAATAAAATTTTCTGTTTCAGACAAAATTTTAGTTCAAAAAGAAATTTTAAATCTCATAGAAAAACAAGCAATAGAACCAGCTTCAGATCCTCAAAATTGCTTCTACAGCAATCTTTTTCTAGTAAAAAAGAAAAATGGTCAATTTCGCCCTGTTATAAATTTAAGAACTCTGAATGCCTTCGTGGTTTATCAACATTTCAAAATGGAAGGTATTCATCTTCTCAGAGATTGTCTTCTAGACAACGATTTTTTAGTCAGACTAGATCTAAAAGATGCCTATCTCACGATTCCAGTAACTTTAGTTCACAGGAAATTTCTTACTTTCAAGTGGGAAGGAAAAATCTGGAGTTTCACTTGCATGCCTTTCGGATTATCTTCAGCCCCTTGGATTTTCACCAAATTGATGAAACCTATAATTACTTGGCTTCGTCTTCGCGGTGTTCGTCTTATTATCTATCTAGACGATATTTTGATTATGAATCAAGATTCAGTTGTTTTGACTTCTCAACTCAATTTAACTATTTATATTTTAGAAAATTTAGGTTTCTTAGTCAACAAAGAGAAATCTGTTCTTTCTCCAACCAAATCTCTAACCTTTTTGGGTTTTCAAATAGATACATTGAAATCTACCTTAAGTCTTCCCAGAGAGAAAATTGTGAATATCAAAAAAGAGATTTCAAAAACTCTTTCTTTGTCTTTAGTTCCCATCAGGACTATAGCCAGAATAGTTGGGTTACTTTCATCCTCTATTCAGGCTATTTTCCCTGCTCCTCTTCATTACAGGGAACTTCAACGTTTAAAAATTTTTCATCTTCAGAAAGGTCTGTCATATTCTCATTTGATTCCTCTTTCTTCAGAAGCCAAAGAAGAACTTTCATGGTGGTTATCCCATATAGAAGCTTGGAACGGGAGAGCCATTTTTGGGAAATCTCCGGATTTAATCATAGAATCCGATGCCAGTCGTTCGGGCTGGGGAGCTCGTTGTGGCCCTTCAATCACAGGAGGAAAATGGTCTTCAAGGGAAAAACTTTTTCATATCAATTGCTTAGAACTTTTGGCAGGCTCTTTTGCAGTCAAAAGTTTTGTAAAAGATTCTTTGCCAGTGTCAATTTTACTCAGAATGGACAATATTTCTGCAGTCCGTTATTTGAATCGTTTAGGTGGTACAAAATCAAGAGATTTGTCGATTATTACGAAAGAATTCATTCATCTTTGCTTGGACAGAAATATTTCTGTCAAAGCGGAATATATTCCAGGATTATCCAATGTCGCAGCGGATTGGGGTTCTCGTTATCTGACAGATTCCAGCGATTGGAAACTTCATTATCAAGTTTTTCATTCGCTTCAATCTCTCAGGGGTCCCTTTTCGATGGATCTGTTTGCTTCGAGACTGAATCATCAGATTCATCCTTATTTCAGTTGGCGTCCAGATCCAGAAGCATTGGCGATAGATGCATTTCTCCATCCTTGGCCTCGTCAGACAGCTTATGCATTTCCTCCTTTCTCAATGATTCAGAGAGTCATTTCAGTAGTCCGTCGGGATCTTCTTTCAATTCTTCTCATCACTCCTCTTTGGCCATCTCAACCTTGGTACCCATCTCTTCTAGAATTGTCTGTCAACCATCCTCTTCTTCTTCCCGTTTTTCCTCTTCTGTTGTCAGATCCAGAAGGTCATCCTCACGATCTTATCATTCAAGGATCTCTTCGTCTTATAGCTTGGTCAATTTCGGGCAATCTTCATCATTCAAAGGTTTATCTCAACAAGCTCAAGAACTCCTCTGGGATTCTTTGGCCCCCGGGACCAAAAAATGCTATTTTTCCGCATGGACCAGATGGACTGGCTGGTGCATGGAAAGAAGTTTGGATCCCTTTTCAGTGGATATAAGTTGTATTATTAATTTCCTTACTTCTCTTTTCGAATCAGGATTAGCTTACAGAACCATCAATGTTTCTAGATCTGCAATTTCAGCCAAACATTCTTTTATTAATAATTTCCCTGTGGGTCAACATCCTTTAATTTGTAAATTAATGAAAGCAATTAAACTTAAAAGACCCCCAACTCCTAAATATTCTTCTTTTTGGGATGTTGATCTTATTTTTTCCCTCTTTAAATCTTGGCCTTCTAATGAATTCTTATCTTTAAAACAGCTTACTGCTAAATTGGCTACCCTTTTGTGTTTAATTTCTTTTCGTAGAGTCTCTGACGTCAGGGCTTTAGATTTTAATTCTAAACGTTTTACTCCTGAAGGTGTTACTTTCTTTATCTCTAAAAGAACTAAATCTTTTTCAACCTCAATTTTCTATCCTTACTTACCTTCTGAACCTCTTCTTTGTGTAGTAATATGTCTTAAAGAGTATGAACGCAGAACTTCTTCTTTCCGTTCTTCATCCTCTAATCAACTTTTGCTATCTTTCATGTCTCCTCATTATCCTGTCTCCTCTACTTCTATAGCCAGGTGGGTTAAATGGGTTATGAGTGAAGCAGGAATTGATATTTCTTTTTCCGCTCACTCTGTTAGAGGATCAGCCGCTTCCAAAGCATTTTTAAAAGCTGCTACCCTTCAACAAATTTTGGATGCAGCTGACTGGTCTTCTGATTCTATTTTTAAACAATTTTATTTTAAACCCATTGAACACGCCTCGCTTAATTTATTTTGTTAGTTGCTTTAAACTAGCAAAATATGAGTCTCTGGTCTTGTAATAAAATTGGGATTATCCTAAGTTATGAAGGTATAATCTAGATTTTATTAAAGACACAGAGACGATTATTTTCCCTCCTCAAATTTATTTTGTTATATTTATTCCCACCCTTGATTGGTTTGTATTATATTATTAACATGATTTATATATTTATTTCAGTTGCCAACCAATAATAAGGATATTCTCCTAAGTGGCTTTGTTCCTGCACATCTTCTGGAAAAGTCAGATCTTCAATCAAGTTTTTCTTATCTTCAACAGTTTTCCAGTTGTGTTTCTAACCTTCTAGACAAGTTGGATATTTCATCACGGAAGATTCTTCTCTTCAAACTTCTACTCTTCATGATTTTCGGTTTCCTGTTGGTTTGGAGTTATTCCTTCATGATGGACTTTTTGTTTCCTTCTTCAGTTTCAAAGAAAGAGGATGTATTGCTGTATTGTGGACAGTTTATAGGTCTTATTAGCAATTTGATTGGTTATGTCATTTTAGTTTAATCAGTTCTCTATTCTGATTGGTCACTGATGTATTATTTGTTTTTTACTGTCTACTTTTTAAATTTGACAGTTTGTTGTATTTTCATCTATACTTTGAATAACTGCATTTAAGTAGTAAAGAGAGAGAATGCAAAATAATCGTCTCTGTGTCTTTAATAAAATCTAGATTATACCTTCATAACTTAGGATAATCCCAATTTGCTTCTTTATCTCTGGCTGCCAGGATATAAAGCACACTAGGGAAGGGATACTACTCTCACACACACATTGGTTATACGGCTGTGTTTTCACAAAATTATTTCTGCCTTCCCTCTCACTGACTGAGCTCTCCCAGCACTTCCTGCAGAGGTCTGATGATGTCATCATCTCACTTCAGCTCTGTAGTAAGTGGGCTAGCAGGAGGAGGGGCATTGCACGCCCTAGGTCAACTATGAGAGCACCAGCAGGGAAATGCAACTTTATTTGTTATCTGGTTGTAAATAGAGAAGAGTAAAGAGATTAGCTGGGCCCTCCAGTGGCGGATCTCCAGGGTCCAGTGGCTGCAAATGGTTGATGCGACATTTGGGACCCTGGACATTCCGTCACTTTTAAAATGTAAAAAAAAAAAAATATATATATATTTTTTTTTAAATCACTTCTTTTGCCCTGGGGGGCACAGCATTCCATTTGTGGGGGCATTGCCCCCCAATGCCCCCCCTTAGAGCCGACCCTGAATCTCAGGAACTTGAAGATATGTGTCCAGTAGATCAATGGTCTGTAAGAACTGATCCACCTGGACCAAGGAAACCCAGTGTGCTGAAACATCTTTCTCAGCATGTTATCCAGCTTTTTATCCATGGGCTCTTTGAACGACGAACTATCCTCTAGGAATTGTCCCCCATAACTCCAACTGAGCCTCCGGAACGGGGAAAATTTTCTTAAAGGGACACTGTACCCAAAAATTTTATTTTGTGATTCAGATTGAGCATGAAATTAAGCAAATTTCGAATTTACTCCCATTATCAAATTTTCTTAATTCTCTTGGTATCTTTATTTGAAATGCAAAAAACATAATTTATGTAAGAACTTACCTGATAAATTCATTTCTTTCATATTAGCAAGAGTCCATGAGCTAGTGACATATGGGATATACATTCCTACCAGGAGGGGCAAAGTTTCCCAAACCTCAAAATGCCTATAAATACACCCCTCACCACACCCACAATTCAGTTTAACGAACAGCCAAGAAGTGGGGTGATAAGAAAGGAGCGAAAGCATCAAAAATAAGGAATTGGAATAATTGTGCTTTATACAAAAAAATCATAACCACCACAAAAAGGGTGGGCCTCATGGACTCTTGCTAATATGAAAGAAATGAATTTATCAGGTAAGTTCTTACATAAATTATGTTTTCTTTCATGTAATTAGCAAGAGTCCATGAGCTAGTGACGTATGGGATAATAAATACCCAAGGTGTGGAACTTCCACGCAAGAGTCACTAGAGAGGGAGGGATAAAATAAAGACAGCCAATTTCGCTGAAAAAAAAATCCACAACCCAAAACAAAAGTTTTAATCTTAATAATGAAAAAAAACCTGAAATTATAAGCAGCAGAATCAAACTGAAACAGCTGCCTGAAGTACTTTTCTACCAAAAACTGCTTCAGAAGAAGAGAAAACATCAAAATGGTAGAATTTAGTAAAAGTATGCAAAGAAGACCAAGTTGCTGCTTTGCAAATCTGATCAGCAGAAGCTTCATTCCTAAACGCCCAGGAAGTAGAAACTGACCTAGCAGAATGAGCTGTAATCCTTTGAGGCGGAGTTTTACCCGACTCGACATAAGCATGATCAAAGACTTTAACCAAGACACCAAAGAAATGGCGGAGGCCTTCTGACCTTTCCTGGAACCAGAAAAGATAACAAATAGACTAGAAGTCTTTCTAAAATCTTTAGTAGCTTCAACATAATATTTTAAAGCTCTTACTACATCCAAAGAATGTAAAGATCTCTCCAGAGAATTCTTAGGATTAGGACATAATGAAGGAACAACAATTTCTCTACTAATGTTGTTAAAATTCACAACCTTAGGTAAAAATTTAAATGAAGTCCGCAACACCGCCTTATCCTGATGAAAAATCAGAAAAGGAGATTCACAAGAAAGAGCAGATAATTCAGAAACTCTTCTAGCAGAAGAGATGGCCAAAAGGAACAGAACTTTCCAAGAAAGTAATTTAATATCCAAAGAATGCATAGGTTCAAACGGAGGAGCTTGTAAAGCCCTCAGAACCAAATTAAGACTCCAAGGAGGAGAGATTGCCTTAATGACAGGTTTGATACGAACCAAAGCCTGTACAAAACAATGAATATCAGGAAGATTAGCAATCTTTCTGTGAAAAAGAACAGAAAGAGCAGAAATTTGTCCTTTCAAGGAACTTGCAGACAAACCTTTATCCAAACCATCCTGAAGAAACTGTAAAATTCTAGGAATTCTAACAGAATGCCAAGAGAATTTATGAGAAGAACACCAAGAAATGTAAGTCTTCCAGACTCGATAATAAATCTTCCTAGACACAAGTTTACGAGCCTGTAACATAGTATTAATTACTGAGTCAGAGAAACCTCTATAACTAAGAATCAAGCATACAATCTCGATACCTTCAAATTTAATGATTTGAGATCCTGATGGAAAAAAGGGCCTTAAGATAGAAGGTCTGGTCTTAACGGAAGAGTCCAAGGTTGACAAGTGGCCATCCGAATGAGATCCGCATACCAAAACCTGTGAGGCCATGCTGGAGCCACCAGCAGTACAAACGAACGTTCCATTAGAATTTTGGAAATCACTTTTGGAAGAAGAACTAGAGGCGGAAAGATATAGGCAGGATGATAATTCCAGGGAAGCGACAACGCGTCCACTGCCTCCGCCTGAGGATCCCTGGATCTGGACAGATACCTGGGAAGTTTCTTGTTTAGATGAGAAGCCATAAGATCTATTTCTGGAAGTCCCCAGATTTGAACAATCTGAAGAAATACCTCTGGGTGAAGAGACCATTCGCCTGGATGTAACGGCTGGCGACTGAGATAATCCGCTTCCCAATTGTCTACACCTGGGATGTGAACCGCAGAGATTAGACAGGAGCTGGATTCCGCCCATACAAGTATCCGAGATACTTCTTTCATAGCCTGAGGACTGTGAGTCCCCCCTTGATGATTGACATATGCCACGTTTGTGACATTGTCTGTCTGAAAACAAATGAACGATTCTCGCCTCCTGAGATTCCCAAACCCCCTGCGCTGTCAGAGATCCCCATACAGCTCCCCAACCTGTCAGACTCGCATCTGTTGAGATCACAGTCCAGGTTGGACGAACAAAAGAAGCCCCTTGGACTAAACGATGGTGATCTATCCACCACGTCAGAGAGTGTTGTACATTTGGATTTAAGGATATCAATTGTGATATCTTTGTATAATCCCTGCACCACTGGTTCAGCATACAAAGCTGAAGAGGTCGCATGTGAAACCGAGCAAAGGGGATCGCGTCCGATGCAGCAGTCATGAGACCTAGAATTTCCATGCACAAAGCTACCGAAGGGAATGATTGAGACTGAAGGTTTCGACAAACTGAAACCAATTTCAGACGTCTCTTTTCTGTTAGAAACAAGGTCATGGACACTGAATCTATTTGGAAACCTAAAAAGGTTACTCTTGTCTGAGGAATCAAGGAACTCTTTGGTAAATTTATCCTCCAACCATGTCTTTGAAGAAACGACACAAGTTGATTCGTATGAGATTCTACAGAATGTGAAGACTGAGCAAGTACCAAGATATCGTCCAAATAAGGAAATACCACAATACCCTGTTCTCTGATTACAGATAGAAGGGCACTGAGAACCTTTGAAAAGATCCTTGGAGCTGTTGCTAGGCCAAACGGAAGGGCCACAAACTGGTAATGCTTGTCTAGAAAAGAGAATCTCAGAAACAGAAAGTGATCTGGATGAATCGGAATATGAAGATATGCATCCTGTAAATCTATTGTGGACATATAATGCCCTTGCTGAACAAAAGGCAGAATAGTCCTTATAGTTACCATTTTGAATGTTGGTATCCTTACATAACGATTCAATATTTTTAGATCCAGAACTGGTCTGAAGGAATTCTCCTTCTTTGGTACAATGAATAGATTTGAGTAAAACCCCAGACCCTGTTCCAGAACTGGCACAATTACTCCAGCCAACTCTAGATCTGAAACACATTTCAGAAATGCCTGAGCCTTCACTGGGTTTATTGGAATGCGAGAGAGAAAAAATCTTCTCGCAGGCGGCCTTACCTTGAAACTTATTCTGTACCCTTGTGAAACAATGTTCTGAATCCAAAGACTGTGAATCGAATTGATCCAAATATCTTTGAAAAATCGTAACCTGCCCCCTACCAGCTGTGCTGGAATGAGGGCCGCACCCTCATGTGGACTTGGGAGCTGGCTTTGACTTTCTAAAAGGCTTAGATTTATTCCAGACTGGAGAAGGTTTCCAAACAGAAACCGTTCCTTTAGGGGAAGGGTCAGGCTTCTGTTCCTTATTCTGACGAAAGGAACGAAAACGATTAGCAGCCCTGTATTTACCTTTAGATTTTTTGTCCTGAGGCAAAAAAGTTCCTTTCCCCCCCAGTAACAGTTGAAATAATAGAATCCAACTGAGAACCAAATAATTTATTACCTTGGAAAGAAAGAGAAAGCAAAGTTGACTTAGGAGACATATCTGCATTCCAAGTTTTAAGCCATAAAGCTCTTCTGGCTAAAATAGCTAAAGACATATACCTGACATCAATTCTAATGATATCAAAGATGGCATCACAAATAAAGTTATTAGCATGTTGAAGAAGTTTAACAATGCTATGAGTATTATGGTCTGACACTTGTTGCGCTAAAGCCTCCAACCAGAAAGTGGAAGCGGCAGCAACATCAGCCAAAGAAATAGCAGGCCTAAGAAGATTACCTGAACATAAATAAGTTCTCCTTAGAAAGGATTCAATCTTCCTATCTAAAGGATCTTTAAAGGAAGTACTATCCGCCGTAGGAATAGTAGTACGTTTAGCAAGAGTAGAGATAGCCCCATCAACTTTAGGGATTTTGTCCCAAAACTCTAATCTGTCAGATGGCACAGGATACAATTTCTTAAACCTTTGAGAAGGAGTAAATGAAGTACCCAGATTATTCCATTCCCTAGAAATTACTTCAGAAATAGCATCAGGGACAGGAAAAACTTCTGTAATAACTATAAGAGGTTTAAAAACCGAATTTAAACGCTTAGAAGATTTAGTATCAAGAGGACTAGACTCCTCCATATCTAATGCGATTAAAACTTCTTTAAGTAAAGAACAAATAAATTCCATTTTAAATAAATATGAAGATTTATCAGTGTCAATATCTGAGACAGAATCTTCTGAACCAGATAAATCCTCATCAGAAACAGACAAGTCAGAATGATGACGGTCATCTAAAAATTCATCTGAAAAATGAGAAGTTTTAAAAGACATTTTACGTTTACTGGAAGGAGGAATAACAGACAGAGCCTTCCTAATAGATTTAGAAACAAATTCTTTTATATTAACAGGAACATCATGAGCATTAGATGTTGAGGAAACAACAACAGGTAATGGAATATTACTAATGGAAATACTATCTGCATTAGCAAGTTTAACATGACATTCATCACAAACTACAGCCGGAGGAACAGTTACCACAAGTTTACAACAAATGCACTTAACTTTGGTAGAACCAGCATCAGGCAGCGTCTTTCCAGAAGTAGATTCTGATCCAGGGTCAATTTTAGACATCTTGCAATATGTAAAAGAAAAAACAACATATAAAGCAAAATTTATCAAATTCCTTAAATGACAGTTTCAGGAATGGGAAAAAATGCCAATGAACAAGCCTCTAGCAACCAGAAGCAATGAAAAAATGAGACTGAAATAATGTGAAAAAAAGGTGGAGACAAGAATGACGCCCACATTTTTTGGCGCCAAAAATGACGCCCACATTATTGGCGCTAAGTACAACGCCAAAAAAGTCAGCGCCAAAAATGACGCAATAAATTGAAGCATTTTCAGCCCCCGCGAGCCTAACAGCCCACAGGGAAAAAAGTCAATTGAAACAATTCTTTAAGGTAAGAAAAAATGATCATTCATATGCATTATCCCAAATAATGAAACTGACTGTCTGAAATAAGGAATACTGAACATCCTGAATCATGGCAAATATAAGTTTAAAGACATATATTTAGAACTTTACATATAAAGTGCCCAACCATAGCTTAGAGTGTCACAAAAAATAAGACTTACTTACCCCAGGACACTCATCTACATATAGTAGATAGCCAAACCAGTACTGAAACGAGAATCAGTAGAGGTAATGGTATATAAGAGTATATTGTCGATCTGAAAAGGGAGGTAAGAGATGAATCTCTATGACCGATAACAGAGAACCTATGAAATAGATCCCGTAGAAGGAGACCATTGAATTCAAATAGGCAATACTATCTTCACATCCCTCTGACATTCACTGCACTCTGAGAGGAAAACCGGGCTCCAGCCTGCTGCGAAGCGCATATCAATGTAAAATCTAGCACAAACTTACTTCACCACCTCCACGGGAGGCAAAGTTTGTAAAACTGAATTGTGGGTGTGGTGAGGGGTGTATTTATAGGCATTTTGAGGTTTGGGAAACTTTGCCCCTCCTGGTAGGAATGTATATCCCATACGTCACTAGCTCATAGACTCTTGCTAATTACATGAAAGAAATGTAAGTTTATATGCCGGCCCATTTTTGGTGAACAACCTGGGTTGTCCCTGCTGATTGGTGGATAAATTCATCCACCAATAAAAAAGTGCTGTCCAGAGTACTGAAACCAAAAAAAGCTTAGATGCCTTCTTTTTCAAATAATGATAGCAAGAGAACGAAGAAAAGTTGATAATAGGAGTAAATTAGAAAGTTGCTTAAAATTGCATCCTCTTTCTGAATTACAAAAAAAA
Source organism: Bombina bombina (assembly GCF_027579735.1). NCBI lineage: Eukaryota > Metazoa > Chordata > Amphibia > Anura > Bombinatoridae > Bombina > Bombina bombina. Next base: position 179,210,894 of record NC_069503.1, on the reverse strand, counting down.
ATTGGGTTCAGTGTCCCTTTAAAGGACGAAGAAGAGGAAAAGGAAGAACCTAATCAAGCCCATTTGTTCTTGATAATGTTAGCCATCTTTATAGGAACCGGGAAGGTCTGGCGTACCACCCGGTCCTCATAAACCTTATCTAGCTTAGGGATAGAAGTTTCCTCCAGAAGCTTCGGCTCCGGAACCTCTAGAGTAGCAAGCACTTGCTTTAGCAAAAGGAGCAAATTCTCCATCATAAGCCTATAGCCAGGCTGCTCTGCCGGAGCTTTAGATGACATGGATTCCGACCCAGGAGTCGTCCCCTCCAACAGTTGGACCCTGGGGCACTGTATGTGCAATAGGGGACTCAACTCGGGATCGCACCTCACGGGTACGGAGAACCCTCAAAGGTGGATGGCTCAGTAGTACTAGACATTCTTTTAGTCTTAGATGTCTCGACCCTCTCAAGGCATGTGGAACATAATTGGTCAGGGTGGTCTACCAGAACCTCACAATAAACACAGGTATAAGACTTTGTCAAAGAGGGAGTACCCTCTAACACGTCAGAATCCTCCATAGCTTACGCTTTTATTAGAATAAAAGAGAAACTAACAGGCACCTTTATAACCGCCAATGGCCGGGGCACTCGCCACCTCCTATGAACCGGACTACAGAAATCGCTTTGTCTCCTCCGTCGCATATCAGACCAGAAGTGAAGAGCCCCACCCATTCACACGGGTGCCTCGCAGGACCGCCCCTGCCTAAAGGAGAAAACGCGCCAAAAAAAAAACTCCCGGAAAAGAACCTGATAGTTCCACACATTGCCAGAGCCTTACCCTGCACAGCGCAGCAATGACACAATAAACAATATCATGTATAAACCCCTCAGCTCAATAATCCCCTACCAAGAATATTAACCCTTGATTCTGTAAAGATAAAAGGTGCCACACTGTGGCCCTGTCTTCTATGTGTTAACATTGTGTAAAAATGAAACGATCTTACCAAAATCCACGTCGTGGAACAGGAACACGGCCCTTCAAGTGTGACAGGTCTCTTGACATGGACTTGAGAGAAGAAAGCAGTCTGATAAACTTGTCAACGCTGATTGCTGTAGGAGCTGTTAATATGAGTAGGGATGGTTTCGCAAAAGAGACTCTCCCTGCATCTCTGGAATCTAACGTTCACCCAAGCCCTCACTGAGAAGCCTTGTAGGGCTACTTAAAACTCCTGTCCCATTGCAAAGAGTAATACCCTCCATAAGAGACCTCCGAATCTTCAGCACCTCTCTGCCACCACCTGTGAAGAAAGGCAAAGAATGACTGGGGGATGAGGGGAGTGGGAGAGGTATTTAAGCCTTTGGTTGGGGTGTCTTTTGCCTCCTCCTGGTGGCCAGGTTCTTAATTCCCAATAGTAATGAATGAAGCCATGGACTTCCCTTTAGATGGAAATGTTAGCTAAGCAAGTAGCACATAATTGTATAGGATAAATTTGTGCTTTAAAACATAATGACCATGAAAAACACACATGATCAAACACAGAAGTTACCATGTCTGTGATCAAAAATAAAAAGAGAAATAAAATCTCTTTATTTTAATGTGATAAAGTGTTTAAGATGTTTAACATGTTAAAAATTATCTACTGTCAGAAACATATTGAAGTGATTGTGTGCATTAAGAGGCTGCCTGCCATTTTAAGTGTAAGGACACTGACAAAAAAACATCATTTATGCTTACCTGATACATTTATTTATTTCCGGATATGGTGAGTCCACGGAATCATCTATTACTAGTGGGAATATCACTCCTAGCCAGCAGAAGGAGGCAAATAGCACTTTTTACTTACCCAGTCTTGGGTGGTTTTGGAATCTTGGATCTCAGGACAGGACACAGATGATAAGGGAGGGACAAAACAGAAGGCACCACCGCTTGAAGAACCCTTCTCCCAAAAGAAGCCTCAGCTGAGGCAAAAGTATCACATTTATAAAACTTTGAAAAAGTATGCAAAGAGAACCAAGTTGCATCCTTGCAAATCTGTTCCACATAAGCTTAATTTTTAAATGCCCAGGAAGAAGAAACAGCCCTCGTGGAATGAGCAGCGATTCTCTCAGGAGGTTGCTGTCCAGCAGTCTCATAGGCCAAACGAATAATACTCCAAAGAGAAAGAGAAGTAGCCGTAGCTTTCTGACCCTTGCGCTTCCCCGAAAAACAAACAAAGCAGAAGACTGACGAAAGTCCTTAGTCGCCTGAAGATAGAATTTCAATGCACGCACGACATCTAGGTTGTGCAACAAACACTCCTTAGGAGAAGGAGGATTAGGACACAAAGAAGGAACCACAATCTCCTGATTAATATTCATGTTTGAAACAACCTTAGGTAGGAAACCTAATTTAGTACGTAGAACCACCTTATCAGAATGAAAACTAAGATGAGAAACAAACTGCAGAGCCGAGAGTTCCGAAACTCTCTGAGCAGAAGAAATGGCAACAAGAAACAAAACCTTCCAAGACATCATCTTGATATCTAAGGAATGCATAGGTTCAAACGGAGCCCACTGTAAAACTCTAAGAACAAGGTTAAGACTCCAGGGAGGATTAACTGGCTTAAACACAGGCCTAATCCTAACCAAGTAATAAAGGAAACACCAATGGCACTCCTCTGTAAGATCAACGTTCCCATATAAATAAATATTAATTATTTGTCATAACAATGGGGAAGGTGCTTGTACTGAAAAACAGAATTTATGTTTACCTGATAAATTACTTTCTCCAACGGTGTGTCCGGTCCACGGCGTCATCCTTACTTGTGGGATATTCTCCTCCCCAACAGGAAATGGCAAAGAGCCCAGCAAAGCTGGTCACATGATCCCTCCTAGGCTCCGCCTTCCCCAGTCATTCGACCGACGTAAAGGAGGAATATTTGCATAGGAGAAACCATATGATACCGTGGTGACTGTAGTTAAAGAAAATAAATTATCAGACCTGATTAAAAAACCAGGGCGGGCCGTGGACCGGACACACCGTTGGAGAAAGTAATTTATCAGGTAAACATAAATTCTGTTTTCTCCAACATAGGTGTGTCCGGTCCACGGCGTCATCCTTACTTGTGGGAACCAATACCAAAGCTTTAGGACACGGATGAAGGGAGGGAGCAAATCAGGTCACCTAGATGGAAGGCACCACGGCTTGCAAAACCTTTCTCCCAAAAATAGCCTCAGAAGAAGCAAAAGTATCAAACTTGTAAAATTTAGTAAAAGTGTGCAGTGAAGACCAAGTCGCTGCCTTACATATCTGATCAACAGAAGCCTCGTTCTTGAAGGCCCATGTGGAAGCCACAGCCCTAGTGGAATGAGCTGTGATTCTGTCAGGAGGCTGCCGTCCGGCAGTCTCGTAAGCCAATCTGATGATGCTTTTAATCCAAAAAGAGAGAGAGGTAGAAGTTGCTTTTTGACCTCTCCTTTTACCAGAATAAACAACAAACAAGGAAGATGTTTGTCTAAAATCCTTTGTAGCATCTAAATAGAATTTTAGAGCACGAACAACATCCAAATTGTGCAACAAAACGTTCCTTCTTTGAAACTGGATTCGGACACAAAGAAGGCACGACTATCTCCTGGTTAATGTTTTTGTTAGAAACAACTTTCGGAAGAAAACCAGGTTTAGTACGTAAAACCACCTTATCTGCATGGAACACCAGATAAGGAGGAGAACACTGCAGAGCAGATAATTCTGAAACTCTTCTAGCAGAAGAAATTGCAACCAAAAACAAAACTTTCCAAGATAATAACTTAATATCAACGGAATGTAAGGGTTCAAACGGAACCCCCTGAAGAACTGAAAGAACTAAATTGAGACTCCAAGGAGGAGTCAAAGGTTTGTAAACAGGCTTGATTCTAACCAGAGCCTGAACAAAGGCTTGAACATCTGGCACAGCTGCCAGCTTTTTGTGAAGTAACACAGACAAGGCAGAAATCTGTCCCTTCAAGGAACTTGCAGATAATCCTTTCTCCAAACCTTCTTGAAGAAAGGATAGAATCTTAGGAATTTTTACCTTGTCCCAAGGGAATCCTTTAGATTCACACCAACAGATATATTTTTTCCATATTTTGTGGTAAATTTTTCTAGTTACAGGCTTTCTGGCCTGAACAAGAGTATCAATGACAGAATCTGAGAATCCTCGCTTTGATAAGATCAAGCGTTCAATCTCCAAGCAGTCAGTTGGAGTGAGACCAGATTCGGATGTTCGAACGGACCTTGAACAAGAAGGTCTCGTCTCAAAGGTAGCTTCCATGGTGGAGCCGATGACATATTCACCAGGTCTGCATACCAAGTCCTGCGTGGCCACGCAGGAGCTATCAAGATCACCGATGCCCTCTCCTGATTGATCCTGGCTACCAGCCTGGGGATGAGAGGAAACGGCGGGAATACATAAGCTAGTTTGAAGGTCCAAGGTGCTACTAGTGCATCTACTAGAGTCGCCTTGGGATCCCTGGATCTGGACCCGTAGCAAGGAACCTTGAAGTTCTGACGAGAGGCCATCAGATCCATGTCTGGAATGCCCCACAGTTGAGTAATTTGGGCAAAGATTTCCGGATGGAGTTCCCACTCCCCCGGATGAAATGTCTGACGACTCAGAAAATCCGCTTCCCAATTTTCCACTCCTGGGATGTGGATTGCAGACAAGTGGCAGGAGTAAGTCTCCGCCCATTGAATGATTTTGGCCACTTCTTCCATCGCCAGGGAACTCCTTGTTCCCCCCTGATGGTTGATGTACGCAACAGTTGTCATGTTGTCTGATTGAAACCGTATGAACTTGGCCTTTGCTAGCTGAGGCCAAGCCTTGAGAGCATTGAATATCGCTCTCAGTTCCAGAATATTTATCGGTAGAAGAGATTCTTCCCGAGACCAAAGACCCTGAGCTTTCAGGGGTCCCCAGACCGCGCCCCAGCCCACTAGACTGGCGTCGGTCGTGACAATGACCCACTCTGGTCTGCGGAAGCTCATCCCCTGTGACAGGTTATCCAGGGACAGCCACCAACGGAGTGAATCTCTGGTCCTCTGATTTACTTGTATCGTCGGAGACAAGTCTGTATAGTCCCCATTCCACTGACTGAGCATGCACAGTTGTAATGGTCTTAGATGAATGCGCGCAAAAGGAACTATGTCCATTGCCGCTACCATCAAACCTATTACTTCCATGCACTGCGCTATGGAAGGAAGAGGAACAGAATGAAGTATTTGACAAGAGTTCAGAAGTTTTGTTTTTCTGGCCTCTGTCAGAAAAATCCTCATTTCTAAGGAGTCTATTATTGTTCCCAAGAAGGGAACCCTTGTTGACGGAGATAGAGAACTCTTTTCTACGTTCACTTTCCATCCGTGAGATCTGAGAAAGGCCAGGACAATGTCCGTGTGAGCCTTTGCTTGAGGAAGGGACGACGCTTGAATCAGAATGTCGTCCAAGTAAGGTACTACTGCAATGCCCCTTGGTCTTAGCACCGCTAGAAGGGACCCTAGTACCTTTGTGAAAATCCTTGGAGCAGTGGCTAATCCGAACGGAAGTGCCACAAACTGGTAATGCTTGTCCAGGAATGCGAACCTTAGGAACCGATGATGTTCCTTGTGGATAGGAATATGTAGATACGCATCCTTTAAATCCACCGTGGTCATGAATTGACCTTCCTGGATGGAAGGAAGAATTGTTCGAATGGTTTCCATTTTGAACGATGGAACCTTGAGAAACTTGTTTAGGATCTTGAGATCTAAGATTGGTCTGAACGTTCCCTCTTTTTTGGGAACTACGAACAGATTGGAGTAGAACCCCATCCCTTGTTCTCCTAATGGAACAGGATGAATCACTCCCATTTTTAACAGGTCTTCTACACAATGCAAGAATGCCTGTTTTTTTATGTGGTCTGAAGACAATTGAGACCTGTGGAACCTCCCCCTTGGGGGAAGCCCCTTGAATTCCAGAAGATAACCTTGGGAGACTATTTCTAGCGCCCAAGGATCCAGAACATCTCTTGCCCAAGCCTGAGCGAAGAGAGAGAGTCTGCCCCCCACCAGATCCGGTCCCGGATCGGGGGCCAACATCTCATGCTGTCTTGGTAGCAGTGGCAGGTTTCTTGGCCTGCTTTCCTTTGTTCCAGCCTTGCACTGGTCTCCAGGCTGGTTTGGCTTGAGAAGTATTACCCTCCTGCTTAGAGGACGTAGCACTTGGGGCTGGTCCGTTTCTGCGAAAGGGACGAAAATTAGGTTTATTTTTGGCCTTGAAAGACCTATCCTGAGGAAGGGCGTGGCCCTTGCCCCCAGTGATATCAGAGATAATCTCTTTCAAGTCAGGGCCAAACAGCGTTTTCCCCTTGAAAGGAATGTTAAGCAATTTGTTCTTGGAAGACGCATCCGCTGACCAAGATTTTAACCAAAGCACTCTGCGCGCCACAATAGCAAACCCAGAATTTTTCGCCGCTAACCTAGCCAATTGCAAAGTGGCGTCTAGGGTGAAAGAATTAGCCAATTTGAGAGCACGGATTCTGTCCATAATCTCCTCATAAGAAGAAGAATTATTAGTGATCGCCTTTTCTAGCTCATCGAACCAGAAACACGCGGCTGTAGTGACAGGGACAATGCATGAAATTGGTTGTAGAAGGTAACCTTGCTGAACAAACATCTTTTTAAGCAAACCTTCTAATTTTTTTATCCATAGGATCTTTGAAAGCACAACTATCTTCTATGGGTATAGTGGTGCGTTTGTTTAGAGTAGAAACCGCCCCCTCGACCTTGGGGACTGTCTGCCATAAGTCCTTTCTGGGGTCGACCATAGGAAACAATTTTTTAAATATGGGGGGAGGGACGAAAGGTATACCGGGCCTTTCCCATTCTTTATTTACAATGTCCGCCACCCGCTTGGGTATAGGAAAAGCTTCGGGGGGCCCCGGGACCTCTAGGAACTTGTCCATTTTACATAGTTTCTCTGGAATGACCAAATTCTCACAATCATCCAGAGTGGATAACACCTCCTTAAGCAGAGCGCGGAGATGTTCCAACTTAAATTTAAATGTAATCACATCAGGTTCAGCTTGTTGAGAAATTTTCCCTGAATCTGAAATTTCTCCCTCAGACAAAACCTCCCTGGCCCCCTCAGACTGGTGTAGGGGCCCTTCAGAAACAATATCATCAGCGTCCTCATGCTCTTCAGTATTTTCTAAAACAGAGCAGTCGCGCTTTCGCTGATAAGTGGGCATTTTGGCTAAAATGTTTTTGATAGAATTATCCATTACAGCCGTTAATTGTTGCATAGTAAGGAGTATTGGCGCGCTAGATGTACTAGGGGCCTCCTGTGTGGGCAAGACTGGCGTAGACGAAGGAGGGGATGATGCAGTACCATGCTTACTCCCCTCACTTGAGGAATCATCTTGGGCAACATTTTCTCTAAATTTTGTGTCACATAAATCACATCTATTTAAATGAGAAGGAACCTTGGCTTCCCCACATACAGAACACAGTCTATCTGGTAGTTCAGACATGTTAAACAGGCATAAACTTGATAACAAAGTACAAAAAACGTTTTAAAATAAAACCGTTACTGTCACTTTAAATTTTAAACTGAACACACTTTATTACTGCAATTGCGAAAAAGTATGAAGGAATTGTTCAAAATTCACCAAAATTTCACCACAGTGTCTTAAAGCCTTAAAAGTATTGCACACCAAATTTGGAAGCTTTAACCCTTAAAATAACAGAACCGGAGCCGTTTTTATATTTAACCCCTTTACAGTCCCTGGTATCTGCTTTGCTGAGACCCAACCAAGCCCAAAGGGGAATACGATACCAAATGACGCCTTCAGAAAGTCTTTTCTATGTATCAGAGCTCCTCACACATGCATCTGCATGTCATGCTTCTCAAAAACAAGTGCGCAATACAGGCGCGAAAATGAGACTCTGCCTATGATTAGGGAAAGCCCCTAGAGAATAAGGTGTCCAATACAGTGCCTGCCGGTTATTTTACAAAAATCCCAAGATTAAAATAATTCCTCAAGGCTATGGAGTATAAAATATGTTTATATATAAATCGATTTAGCCCAGAAAATGTCTACAGTCTTAAAAAGCCCTTGTGAAGCCCTTTTTTTCTGTCTGTAATAAAAATGGCTTACCGGATCCCATAGGGAAAATGACAGCTTCCAGCATTACATCGTCTTGTTAGAATGTGTCATACCTCAAGCAGCAAAAGTCTGCTCACTGTTCCCCCAACTGAAGTTAATTCCTCTCAACAGTCCTGTGTGGAACAGCCATCGATTTTAGTAATGGTTGCTAAAATCATTTTCCTCTTACAAACAGAAATCTTCATCTCTTTTCTGTTTCAGAGTAAATAGTACATACCAGCACTATTTTAAAATAACAAACTCTTGATTGAATAATAAAAACTACAGTTAAACACTAAAAAACTCTAAGCCATCTCCGTGGAGATGTTGCCTGTACAACGGCAAAGAGAATGACTGGGGAAGGCGGAGCCTAGGAGGGATCATGTGACCAGCTTTGCTGGGCTCTTTGCCATTTCCTGTTGGGGAGGAGAATATCCCACAAGTAAGGATGACGCCGTGGACCGGACACACCTATGTTGGAGAAATTTATTTAAAGCTAATCAGTGAAAGACTGAAAAAGAGTACAAATGTAGCACTCATAACGTTTAATTGTTATACTAGCATGAATACTCCGCTAAGGCCAGGCTAGTAGAGCATTGAAAATCGCTCTCAGTTCTAGAATGTTTATAGGGAGAACTGACTCCTCCCAAATCCAAAGACCCTGAGTCTTCAATGACCCCCAAATTGCTCCCCAAACTAGAAGGCTGGCATCCGAGGTCACGATCACCCAGGACGGTCTGCGGAAGCAAGATCCCTGGGAAAGGTGTTCCTGAGACAACCACCACAGAAGAGAGTCCCTTGTCGCCTGATACAGAACTATTTGCGGAAACAGATCTGCATAGTCCCCTTTCCATTTCCTTAACATGCATAACTGCAGAGGTCTGAGATGGAACCGAGCAAACGGAAAGATGTTCATGGAAGCTACCATCAGACCAATTACCTCCATACATAGAGCCACTGACGGCCGAGAAGAGGACTGAAGGACAAGACAAGAGTCGAAGATCTTTGTTTTTTTTACCTCTGTCAGAAATATCTTCATTAGTAGGGAGTCTATTATGGTCCCTAAAAACACTACTCTTGTGGCTGGAATCAGAGAACTCTTTCCCAGATTTACCTTCCAACCATGGGAGCGAAGAAAAGACAACAAGATCTCCGTATGAGAGTTTGCTTGTTGAAAAGACGGCGCCTGAACCAGAATGTCGTCCTCTAATCTAATTACCGCTCTTCAGTACTCACACAGTACGCGGTACAAATTCTCCTCCAGTCTTCGTCTGTCGAAGACTGGAGGAGAATTTGTACCGCGTACTGTGTGAGTACTGAAGAGCGGTAACAGAACCAGGATTAGAGGTCTTCCTACACCTCGTAATAGACTTGCGCAAATCTGAACTACCTGGAGGTTCCGGAAACCAGGTGACGTAGGAGTCTTGGAAGCCGACAGTGTGCGGTCGGTTGTTTGTAGCAGAGCGGCTGAGATACAAAGTGGAGTCACGGTAAGAAGGCGGATAGCCTTAAATTACACAGGATCATAACGGAGATTTCCGTAAAGCATTCAAGTCTCACAGACTAACTTTTTTGCAAATCGTATACAGCGCCGGTGAAAAAAGACCGACGGCTGTTGTGACTTGGGATAATCAGTTTTGGAAAAAAAGACTAAGACTTGGCATTTTACCTTGCTGTAGCGGACCTGTCAGAAATTTTATTGTGTATAAACTTATATCATAAACTTTTCATCAGGAACAGACATTATTATTTTTTAAGTCCTTTTTCAGAAATATATCGCACTTTTTGTTTTTGTTTTTGATGTGATTTCCAGCATTCATTGATCTATTTTGTTCATATATTCATTTAGACAGTATTGTTTGTTTTAGGGAGTGTGTGAACGGTTGTAAGAGCAACTATAGTTGGGAGCGAATGTATATTGTTTTAGATTTTGATTATTAATTGCCGTTTTGGATCTGTTCATCAAATAAACATTTTAATATATTAAGATCTGTTTATTAAATAAATATTTTAATATATTTTAACATATTTAATACCATAGTGTATTTGATATTATTCTCCAACGTTTTATCTATTCTCTACAGAGATAATTATTTTTAGCATATCTACTTAATCTCCTGCTTTAAGCGCCCACTGTTTTATAATAATTCTGCAGAGGAACTGGAACTATAACTCCCAGGGCAAAAAGATCCTTGATACAAATTAAGAATGCCTCTCTTTATCTCGTCTACAGATAATCTTGAGAGAAGAAAACTGCCTCTGGGAGGAAAAGTCTTGAATTCTATCTTGTACCCCTGAGATACAATTTCCACGGCCCACAGGTCTCGGACATCTCGTATCCAAGCCTAAGCAAATTGAGAAAGCCTGCACCCTACTAGATCCGTTCCTGAATTGGGGGCCAACCCTACATGCTGACTTGGAGTCAGCAGTAGGCTACTTAGACTGTTTCCCCTTGTTCCAAGACTGACCAGACTTCCAGGAAGACTTGGATATTTCCTGCATGGAAGAGGAAGCGGAGGGTTTACCTCTAAAGTTACGAAAGGAATGAAAATTACTCTGACGTCATTTCTGCTTATTCTTTCCATATTGAGGAAGAAAAGATCCCTTTCCTCCTGTGATATCTGAAATAATTTCAGCCAAACCAGGCCCAAACAAGGTCTTACCCTTGTAGGGAATAGCTAATAACTTAGACTTAAAAGAAACATCCGCAGACCAGGATTTTACCCAAAGAGCTCTACGAGCTAGAACAGCAAAACCAGACATTTTTGCTCTCAGTTTAATGACCTGTAAGGAAGCATCCGTAATAAAGGAATTGGCTAACTTAAGAGCCTAAATTCTGTCCTGGATCTCCTCAAGAGCAGTATCTGTCTGAATAGAATCAGACAAAGCATCAAAACAGTAAGCTGCAGCGCTGGCAACAGTAGCAATACACACCGCAGGCGGCCATTGAAGACCTTGGTGAACATACATTTTCTTTAATTATGCCTACAATTTCTTATCCATTGGATCCTTAAAAGAACAACTATCCGCTATGGGAATAGTGGTCCTCTTAGCCAAAGTGGAAATAGCTCCTTCCTCCTTAGGAACCGTTTGCCACAACTCCTTAATAGAGTCAGCTATAGGAAACATTTTCTTAAAAATAGGAGATGGAGAAAAAGGAATACCAGGTCTCTCCCACTTCCGTGCAATAATCTCAGAAGCACGGTCTGGAACAGGAAATACCTCCACCGCAGAGGGAACATCAAAATACTTGTTCAGCTTACTAGAACTTCTTATGGTTAACAACGATATTAGTATCGGAGTCATCCAAGGTAGCCAAAACCTCCTTAAGTAACCAGCTTAAATCTGAAGGACAACTTCAGCATCAGTAGAAGGAATTATACTGCCTGAATCCGAAATTTCACCCTCAGATGCACCCAAAGAATCTTCATCAGACTTCTGAAAGGAAATACTTTAATTAGCCACCACAGGATCAGAAAACTTACTTACTGATTCTTTAAATTTCCTTTTGAGTTTTCCCTGCAGCATGGGAAAAGCAGACAGCGTCCGGATACCGCAGAAGATACCTGGGCAGCAATATTTTGCAAAGTAACTCCAGACGGAGCATGAGAGGAAACGCAGGGCACCACATGTGCAGATAAATAGGATTGGGACGCTTGAGGAGAAAGCTGCGGCATATCTAAAACAGGAGGCTCCTGAACAGAATCCGCCTTAGCTAATGAGAGCTCAGGGTCAAAAAGTCTATTTCTATAAGCTAAAGTGGGGGTTCCACATACGCATCAAAACATATGCTACAGGTAACATCCTGCACAGCCTCCTGATCCATAATACAAAAAAAAAAAAAAAAAAACATAATTTATGCTTACCTGATAAATTCCTTTCTCCTGTAGTGTAGTCAGTCCACGGGTCATCCATTACTTATGGGATTATATCTCCTCCCTAACAGGAAGTGCAAGAGGATCACCCAAGCAGAGCTGCTATATAGCTCCTCCCCTCTACGTCATACCCAGTCATTCGACCGAAACCAAACGAGAAAGGAGAAACTATAGGGTGCAGTGGTGACTGGAGTTTAATTTAAAATTTAGACCTGCCGTAAAAAACAGGGCGGGCCGTGGACTGACTACACTACAGGAGAAAGGAATTTATCAGGTAAGCATAAATTATGTTTTCTCCTGTTAAGTGTAGTCAGTCCACGGGTCATCCATTACTTATGGGATACCAATACCAAAGCTAAAAGTACACGGATGACGGGAGGGACAGGCAGGATCTTTACACGGAAGGAACCACTGCCTGTAGAACCTTTCTCCCAAAAACAGCCTCCGAAGAAGCAAAAGTGTCAAATTTGTAAAATTTTGAAAAAGTGTGAAGTGAAGACCAAGTTGCAGCCTTGCAAATCTGTTCAACAGAGGCCTCATTCTTAAAGGCCCAAGTGGAAGCCACAGCTCTAGTAGAATGAGCTGTAATCCTTTCAGGAGGCTGCTGTCCAGCAGTCTCATAGGCTAAACGTATTATGCTACGAAGCCAAAAAGAGAGAGAGGTAGCCGAAGCTTTTTGACCTCTCCTCTGTCCAGAATAAACGACAAACAGAGAAGAAGTTTGTCTAAAATCCTTAGTTGCCTGCAAATAAAATTTCAGGGCACGGACGACGTCCAGATTGTGCAGAAGTCGTTCCTTCTTTGAAGAAGGGTTAGGGCACAATGATGGAACAACAATCTCTTGATTGATATTCTTGTTAGTGACTACCTTAGGTAAGAACCCAGGTTTAGTACGCAGAACTACCTTGTCTGAATGAAAAATCAGATAAGGAGAATCACAATGTAAGGCCGATAACTCAGAGACTCTTTGAGCCGAGGAAATACAGAACTTTCCAAGATAACAGCTTGATATCAATGGAATGAAGGGGTTCAAACGGAACACCTTGCAGAACGTTAAGAACTAAGTTTAAGCTCCACGGTGGAGCAACAGTCTTAAACACAGGCTTAATCCTAGCCAAAGCCTGACAAAAAGCCTGAACGTCTGGAACTTCTGACAGACGTTTGTGTAAAAGGATAGACAGAGCTGAGATCTGTCCCTTTAACGAACTAGCAGATAAGCCCTTTTCTAAACCTTCTTGTAGAAAAGACAATATCCTAGGAATCCTAACCTTACTCCATGAGTAACTCTTGGATTCGCACCAATATAAGTATTTACGCCATATTTTATGGTAAATTTTCCTGGTAACAGGTTTCCTAGCCTGTATTAAGGCATCAATCACTGACTCCGAGAATCCCCGCTTTGATAGAATCAAGCGTTCAATCTCCATGCAGTCAGCCTCAGAGAAATTAGATTTGGATGTTTGAAAGGACCCTGAATCAGAAGGTCCTGTCTCAGAGGCAGAGACCATGGTGGACAGGACGACATGTCCACTAGATCTGCATACCAGGTCCTGCGTGGCCACGCAGGCGCTATTAGAATCATCGATGCTCTCTCCTGTTTGATCCTGGCAATCAATCGAGGAAGCATCGGGAAGGGTGGAAACACATAAGCCATGTTGAAAACCCAAGGTGCTGTCAGAGCATCTATCAGTACCGCTCCCGGGTCCCTGGACCTGGATCCGTAACAAGGAAGCTTGGCGTTCTGGCGAGACGCCATGAGATCCAGATCTGGTTTGCCCCAATGATGAAGCAGTTGGGCAAACACCTCCGGATGAAGTTCCCACTCCCCCGGATGAAAAGTCTGGCGACTTAGGAAATCCGCCTCCCAGTTCTCCACGCCTGGGATGTGGATCGCTGACAGGTGGCAAGAGTGAGACTCTGCCCAGCGAATTATCTTTGAGACTTCTAACATCGCTAGGGAACTCCTTGTCCCTCCCTGATGGTTGATGTAAGCCACAGTCGTGATGTTGTCCGACTGAAACCTGATGAACCTCAGAGTTGCTAACTGAGGCCAAGCCAGAAGAGCATTTAAAACTGCTCTTAATTCCAGAATGTTTATTGGAAGGAGTCTCTCCTCCTGAGTCCATGATCCCTGAGCCTTCAGGGAATTCCAGACAGCGCCCCAACCTAGCAGGCTGGCGTCTGTTGTTACAATCGTCCAATCTGGCCTGCTGAAGGGCATCCCCCTGGACAGATGTGGCCGAGAAAGCCACCATAGAAGAGAATCTCTGGTCTCTTGATCCAGATTTAGCATAGGGGACAAATCTGAGTAATCCCCATTCCACTGACTTAGCATGCACAATTGCAGCGGTCTGAGATGCAGGCGTGCAAAAGGTACTATGTCCATTGCCGCTACCATTAAGCCGATTACCTCCATGCATTGAGCCACTGACAGGTGTTGAATGGAATGAAGGACACGGCAAGCATTTAGAAGCTTTGATAACCTGTCCTCTGTCAGGTAAATTTTCATTTCTACAGAATCTATAAGAGTCCCTAAGAAGGGAACTCTTGTGAGTGGCAATAGAGAACTCTTTTCTACGTTCACCTTCCACCCATGCGACCTTAGAAATGCCAGAACTAACTCTGTATGAGACTTGGCAGTTTGGAAACTTGACGCTTGTATCAGAATGTCGTCTAGGTACGGAGCTACTGCTATTCCTCGCGGTCTTAGTACCGCCAGAAGAGAGCCCAGAACCTTTATAAAGATTCTTGGAGCTGTAGCTAACCCGAAGGGAAGGGCTACAAACTGGTAATGCCTGTTTAGGAAGGCAAACCTTAGATACCGGTAATGATCCTTGTGAATCGGTATGTGAAGGTAGGCATCCTTTAAATCCACTGTGGTCATGTACTGACCCTCTTGGATCATAGGTAAGATGGTCCGAATAGTTTCCATTTTGAACGATGGAACTCTTAGGAATTTGTTTAGGATCTTTAAGTCCAAGATTGGTCTGAAGGTTCCCTCTTTTTTGGGAACCACAAACAGATTTGAGTAAAACCCTTGTCCGTGTTCCGACCGCGGAACTGGGTGGATCACTCCCATTAGTAAAAGGTCTTGTACACAGCGTAGAAACGCCTCTTTCTTTATCTGGTTTGATGACAACCTTGAAAGATGAAATCTCCCTTTTGGAGGAGAAGCTTTGAAGTCCAGAAGATATCCCTGAGATATGATCTCTAACGCCCAGGGATCCTGGACATCTCTTGCCCAAGCCTGGGCGGAGAGAAAGTCTGCCCCCCACTAGATCCGTTTCCGGATCGGGGGCCCTCACTTCATGCTGTCTTAGGGGCAGCAGCAGGTTTTCTGGCCTGCTTGCCCTTGTTCCAGGACTGGTTAGGTTTCCAGCCCTGTCTGTAGCGAGCAACAGTTCCTTCCTGTCTTGGAGCGGAGGAAGTTGATGCTGCTCCTGCCTTGAAGTTACGAAAAGGCACGAAAATTAGACTGTTTAACAACCACAGTCCTCTCACACGTCCTATCTATTAGTTAGGTGCAAGAGAATGACTGGGTATGACGTAGAGGGGAGGAGCTATATAGCAGCTCTGCTTGGGTGATCCTCTTGCACTTCCTGTTAGGGAGGAGATATAATCCCATAAGTAATGGATGACCCGTGGACTGACTACACTTAACAGGAGAAAAAAAGTTTCCTTTTTTTTATTTTTTCACTTTTTTAAAAATTTTTTATCTTTTAACAAAGGATATAATACAGAACCAAAAAACGTTCTTAAATAAATGTTCCCTTTAAATTTACCAAATCAAGAAAACATACCCCAGGCAACACTCTAATGCCTCAGCAGAATTACTGAGGTGCCCTATATGTCCTGCAACCCGCAGCAAACTGAGATAAAAAACGATCCCCTTTACAATCCGGATTTCCAGAGAAGCGAAAACAGCAAGAAGCCTTCTAAACAGCAGAGCCATCTGAAATATGCGCACCTCACTCTTACAGGAAGTGAAGAAAAGCACTAAAAAAACTCTGACATCACAGAATCAGAACCTCCCTAAAAGGGGCAGTCCTACAGCTGATAAAAAAAGCCATTTTTTTTAAAAAACAACTTTCTTGAAAACAGGCTTAAAATATTTATCTGTCCGGCAGTAGGACAGCTCCCCTGGTTTGAGAGGATGCCATCCCTCACATGGACCTGTGGAAATACAGAAAGACTGAGTAAACTTAATCATCTAAATAGGGCAGCAAAATGGTTTGGGAAAACGCAGTGAGGATTGTACCCCACAAGTTCCAAATTGCTTAAAAGCCACAACTGCCCTACTGAAGAGGCTGACATGGGCTAAGGCTAGACCTTTTAGAAAGATCAGCACAAACCTACTGCTTTAAAATTAAAATAAAAATCTTGATTGTAGATCAGACACCAAAACTTCACCTCCTCCTTGCACCGCAGGCAAAGAGAATGACTGGATTATGGGTAAGGGACGTGACATATATAGCAGCTTTGCTGTAGTGCTCTTTGCCTCCTCCTGCTGGCCAGGAGTGATATTCCCACTA